>NC_135644.1:16645089-16947142 GCF_053574225.1 Canis aureus | reverse complement strand
ACACTTGAGTAGGGCCTTAACCAGTAACATCAGCATCAGTTGGGAAGTTGTTAGAAATGCAAATTTTTAGGCCACTCAGGCATATTAAATCAGAAACTCCTTAGGTGGGGCCCAGCAATATACATTCAACGAGCTCTCTAGATAATTCTGACACATGCTAAAATGTGAAAACTATTGGTCCAGAGTAAAAGCTAATCTGGCACAGCTGGGCTAGGTCTCTGGCCTACACAGTAATCAGTACTCTCTTATGGGGGCCCAGCTGACTCCAGATATTCCTCTAACTCCTAGGTAGCCTTCTCTACAAGGGCCAGAGAGCGGCTCATGATAGGTACTGTGTTCCCCCTCCTGTCTTTAGAACTGCCCAGCACAAGGGACCCAAGAACATGGAAGACATAAGAGCTATTTTATCAGTGGGGTTTCCTGTATGTTAGATGAAAATAAAACCTCTTTATACAGTTTTGCAGATTAATTGAAGTAACAGATGTCTGAGTGAACAGTTGAAGGGAGGATTGGACTTACAGAGCTTAATAAAAGTCTATTTCCTTTCCTCACTTCAAGAATTTCTCTTCCCTTTTACCTGACTCCATTTGATGGTGAAGGATGAATTAGAACACGGAGACCTGATGAAGCGTGACCCGCAACTAAGAAAATGGGACAGTGGGGAGGAGGTAGAAATGCATATAACTGACAGGTTTTTTAAAAATATGTTCTTATTTACTCATGAGCGACACAGAGAGAGAGGCAGAGACACAAGCAGGCTCCATGCAGGGAGCCCAATGTGAGACTCGATCCCAGGTCTTCCAGGATCAGGCCCTGGGCTGAAGGCGGCGCTAAACCACCAAGCTACCGGGCTGCGCGTGACTAACAGTTTTAACCTGAGGCTCATGTAGCTCAGGATAACCTGACTAGCCTAGCCTTGGAATTAAAAGAGTATGTAGGGATCCCTGGGTGGCGCAGCGGTTTGGCGCCTGCCTTTGGCCCAGGGCGCGATCCTGGAGACCCGGGATCGAGTCCCACATCGGGCTCCCGGTGCATGGAGCCTGCTTCTCCCTCTGCCTGTGTCTCTGCCTCTCTCTCTCTCTCTCTCTCTCTCTCTCTCTCTCTCTCTCTCTCTGTGACTATCATAAATAAATAAAAATTAAAAAAAAAATAAATAAAAGTGTATGTAACACCGATGATGTGGATGAAACCCGTTGTAACCCACCTACACCTAGCAGGGGGTGGATGCCTACTGGATTCTGTGGTCCAGAAGTATATACCTGTAACTCCAACGAGGACTGAAATATTTTTACTTCATATCTGCTGGTGATGTACATAATTACATCTGACCTCCAATTTTATCTTTCTGTGGTCAAAATGGTTAAAACACACACACCTTTCATGCACCAAGAGATCAGACTATTATAATCCACTACCACTTTCCAATAATACAGCCATTGATTTGAAATAAGGTTTCCAGATAATAAGGAACATCTTATTCCAAGGTTGGGGTTACCTGATCGATCATATCTATGTTGATGGAAGATTCGAACTTGAGTGAGCCATGGGTTCACCATCAGCATTTTCTCTTTCTCATCTTGCCCAAATTTATCTTGCTTCCATACTTCTCCCTTATCCTTAGATATCCAGTAAAACTGGCCTTCAAAGATGTCCAGACTATATGGGTTCATTGCTGCTTAACCACAGAGGGAAACCAAAAAAACAAAAAACAAAAAACAAAAAACAAAAAACAAAACCCAAATTATTGAATAGAAAGTTCCCTACCTCTCTTTTATATCAGGTGTCATTATGCTTGAATTAAACCCTAATACAATGCCTTGATATTCCAGGAACATTCAGGCAGACCTTCTATACATGTGACCACAACAGTGTGCTATTTGGGAGATCAAGATGACAGACATTAAACTAGATTAATGCCTGCTGGTTTATGGCAATTATAGAGAACCTGCTCACTTTCGAGTTGCTGATCTAATTTTATTTCTGGACAATAATTTGAATGGCAGAGATTCTGGGTCTTTTTCTTTGAACATAAGACAGCACTTGTCGGATAAAGCTGATAGATAATGGATTGCTGCAATTCTGCAGAAATCTGGATAAGAAAACAGAATGTTTCTTTCCTTCTAGATGTTTCCAGTTGTACATAATAAACAACTGAGCATAATAAAAACAAATGGGTCTAGAAGTGGTTAGACATGGATTTCCATTGGTACGCATGAAATGCCACTTAGGGCACTCAGGGCAACTTAACAGGAAACTAGGTTATTTCAATTATCTGTTAGTAAGAACACCTTTTAAAAATTATGTTAAAAGGACCAAAAAAACCTTAATTATTGCTAATAGATTCATTTGCATTTAAATCAGCAGCTGCGGGTTGGAGGGAGTGGTATCTAAGAAACTGTATCCAATGAAGATCACATTGCTTCTGGAGAAAATGGGCAGATACTAGAAATATACTTCGTGGTTATATATTAAATTCTAACCCATTTCTAACCTGCATTTGCAACAATTCTCCTATCAGTCCCATCATGTTTTATAGTTTCAATATTGTTCTCCTTGAAGTCACTCCAGTAGATCCGGTCATTGTTCAAATAATCAATGGCAAGGCCAGTTGGCCAACCAAGGTTCTCTTGAACCAGGGTTTTCCGATGCTGTCCATCCATCCAGGCAGACTCGATTTTAGGTTCTCTGCCCCAGTCAGTCCAGTACATAAGCCTGCAACAGAAGGTTTTCTCCTTTTAAGATTTCATCTAGTGAGGCGTCTCCACTGAAGCAGAGCATAAACTTCCAACAGGGAAATCAACTGTTTTTCATAGAGGTCTGGGTGCTAAGTGATGCTGTTTTTACACTTTACTTTTTAGAAGATGGGGTGAGAAGAAGAGGAGCCAGTGCATCTGTGGTCTATCCTTCCTGAAAACTTTCTCAATAGAAATTGCCCAGCCCTGTTCAAGTATATATATTCAGACACTTTAAAATGTATAATTACAAAAACTGTTCATTCTTCATAAAATATTTATTGAATGCCTATGTGTTAGCAGCGCTATCTTGCATTTGAGATGCATCAGTGAATAAAATAAGGATTCCAATTTTAAAATGGATTATTTTGCATCCAATTAATAATTATAGGAGAATTGCATAGGCCAGGGATTACATCACTTCAAATACCCGGAAAGGACCAGGCAGGCAATATAAATGAGCGGAGCACAGCAGTTATGAATATCAAGTGATTGTGAGAGCAAGGCCTTGTCTAAAAGTTCCAGGCAATACTGCATCAAAAAAGGTATCCCTACTGGGGAACCCAAGTGGCTCAGTTGGCTAAGAGTCCAACTATTGACTTAAGCTTAAGTCATAATATCAGGGTTGTGAGATCAAGCCCTGCATCAAGCTCCAAGCTGGGCGTGAAACCTCTCCTTATCCCTTCCCCTCTCCCCACCTCTCTAAAAAAAAAAAAAAGAAAGAAAAGAAAAAGAAAGGCATACCTACTTAGTATTATCAGTTCTGATTTTTCAAGCCAAAAATACAGCATATTTTTTAACATTTTTTAATGTTAGTAACTAAGTTTTCAAAACCTTAAAGCTCTGTTTAGTCCAATATAGCCATATTTAGCCTACCAGCCACCACTTTGCAGCCTCTAGTCTACACCAATCATCAGGTAGAGACCAATTCTTCAATTCTATTGAGAAATGCATGGATTTTAAACCAACTGGGCTATGCAAAACGTGTGGCCAGAGGCCTTCCCCTTACACAGTATCAGTCTGAAGCTTGGCTAGTTCTAAATGATCCTTAGGGCATACTATAATTCTTTAAATTAGTCACAGATACCATTCCAAAAAGTCCAAGGACAATTTTAGTACCATTAGGAAAAAAATAAAGACATAAATTTTTAAAAATCCACAGGAAAATATCTAGAACATGAAAGACTCCTTCAAGTACCTACCCTAGTTTGGGATTCACAACCACTGCAGCTGGTTGATCCAGTCCAGTGGAAATCAGCCACTTTCTGTACCTCCCATCAAGTTTAGCCACCTGGATCCTTTTGCTTTTGGCATCTGACCAGTAAATATGCCTAAATTCAAAGGGACAAAGTTAAATATCTATAAAGTGTAGACTGGTCACTTCTGAGGGACAGGTTTAAAGATGAGAGCATTCAGTTTGGAAGCTGGGGCCAGTAAGACAACTACTTAGATACCAATGAGCAGATGGGAGTCGCCCTCTCTCAGGAATGCCCCAATCTTCAGCCAAGGGTTTTTGTAGTTACAAGTGGAAGAGTAAGGGATAGAGGAGGACTCCTGCCTCATCAGCCATGATCAGTGATGACGGTGTGTCTCACATCTGGCATTGCTATAAGACATGTACTTCCAGGTGGGAAGTCGTAAGGCACTGTTTAGCTGGCCCTTTAATTCCAACTATGAATCTGTTTCTGCTCAGTCAAGAGCCTCACTGGAATCAACTACAATCAGGCATCAGCTCTAAGGATGAGTGGAAATTGCCTTTCCAAAAAAAGAAAAAAAAAAAAAACTTAGCAAGGCCATCCTGCCTTATTCCACTACTAGGGTGGCGCATCTCAGTCTCTTATGAGAAGGAAGATTTCTATCAGCTTCTTCACTCACTCGTTCATGAAGGCTGAGAAAGGAGTAAAAACTTCAAACATGAAGACAGATCTCCTATTGCCTGGCTAATTTTCAGAAGGCAGTGCTAAAGTCTATAGAGTTTCAAGTTACTGACTCTCCGAGGCCTTGATTCCGGATAGAAAATGCTGAAATGAGTGCCCTGATAGCCTGTGGGCACAGCAGGGACCTAATTAACTTCTTCAGAGATGTTCAAGTCTTCCAGGAGCGCTAGACAAGTTGTTAAAAGGTGAAAATTAATTTATGCTGCTAATGACTCTCCAGTCTCCCAGAGGGCAACAAGCCCCTGAGCCTTCCCTCTCAAACATTTTTTTATTATTCATTCATTTTCAAGGAGATGGGGAATTCTATGAATGTTTGAGCTCTGATCCTAACATAATTGCTTTTCCATAAATGTCACTTACGATGCAAGGCTCTTCCTTGAAGAAGTGGCTTATGAACTTTTCCACATTGGTTTGCATTTCCTGCGTCTACCTGATAATAAACCTACTTAAGGTTCATATTTAGGGATCATACAAAATGTCTGGCTCTGGTCCCTGAGGTTCTAGAAAATCTAAAAGAGCAGAACAAAGCTGACACCACTATTAAACCAAACCCAAAGATTAAACAGGAAAGTCAAATTTCCAATCTGTTCAGACAGTACAGCGTGCTGAAAACACAAGATGTGTATTCCTGCTCCTCCAAATAATTACCATAGAGAAAAATGTTTCATCTCAACTGCCTTGCTGGAAGAATTGGGAAGCTGTTCCATTTCTTCACAAAATGAATAGTGCTACCATACTGAAAGTTATAATTTTGGAATTCAAAACTCTGTTGGATAAGAATGCTTTCCCGCATATAAAATCTTGACCTTGGTGCTTTCCCAAACTTTTTCATGGAATACACAGAACATAGGAAATGAGAAGGTTTATATGACACCTCAGGGTAAGCAGAGGTGGTTACTGGGGCTAGAGCAAGCCCAGGCATCACCCAGCTGCACCAGTGCCATGTGCTACCCATAGTTGGACCAGCTTAACTCACATGCCATGGCAAGCAGTAGGGAGGTCTGGCCAGGAAAACAGAATAGACAAGAGGGGAATGAGGCTATGGCTAAACTTACCTTCCAACCCAGTCCACTGCTAATCCATCTGGTTGCATTATGTATTTCAGGTTCAGGTTAACTTTTGACACGAGATTATTAGTACCAGATTCAAAGTTGGGGATGTAGGCACGTTTGATAGCACCAAAATCAGAGCCATGCCCTAGCACAGTATAATATACAACACCTGCAAGGCAAGACACACAGTTGAGTTCCATGTTAAAAACATCAAGTAAGGGTGGAACTAGGGTCTAATTAGGTGAACTACCGTTCATTTATTGACATCTCTACTTCCTATAAGAGTAATAATTCAATTACACTGATTTGATCAAACCTCAAGACATCATACTTGAGCTACTAGCTACAAATACTTTCAACTGATAGCTTATTGATACTGACTTAGCTGTCTCTATTTCAAGGTAACTTGCTAAAATATATTTCAGCCAAGGGGCTACATATTCTCATTAGGATCAAGTTCTAGTTTCCCAAACAAAATGTATAGATAAACCAGGGGCAGGCTATTCAATAACCTGTAGTAAAGGAGCTATGTAGATGAGGAGTCCTATTTTCTGTATAGACTAAAGGAGAGTAGACAGCAAACAACTTAAAAAGCACAGGAAGACTGTGAAGGTCTTTGCCATTCTTGAAGAGTTTATTGTATTGAGTAAGTGTGTAAACACAGCCATAATAAATCTTACATAGCATAGTTACTGATAGTTTGCAAAGCACTTTCACATCTGTTTTCTCATTTCATCTTCAAAGAACTCTCAGAGGTAGGCAGGCAGACAAGATTACTGTCCTTACTTTACAGATAAGAAATGGAGAATGAGATAATTGTTACAATTATTTAAGGTTATAAAGCTTAAGAGATGAGGGTAATAGGCATAGAAGATGAGTTTTCTGATTCCTGCCTCATTACCATCTCCCACACACCCCACAGAGTCATGAAAGACTCAACAATAAACATTTTTCATATTTTCATCCATTGAACTAAATTTCTAAAGCAACCATTGCATACACTGTACTAGATGTTGGGTCAGATGCTAGGCTTGCAGAGTTGAATTAGATTCAATCCTGTCTCCAAAGAGCTCATGGTTAAAATTCAGGGAGAAAATTATGTGGAGAGCTGTAACTCAGTGTAACGTGCTTTAGTAAAAGCACATATAAAACACTATATAGGCTCATGAGTGAGCAATTACGGAACTGTGCCCAGGAAGGATTATAGAAGATGTCAGAGGAGATGACATTTGAACTGAGTCTTTGAAGTTTGAATAGAAATTTTGAAGGGTACAGTGACAGGGAAGAACAGTCCCTGCATGAGCAAAGACAAAGAGATATTAAATAAAGGGATGAGGTGGTCCTAAAAGGATAATCCCCAGAGATGGGAGAAGGTTTGGTTAAAAGTTGAGAAAGCTTTGCTGGAACACATGGCCACACTATGCCCACACTCCAGAGCATGCTGGATTAGGAGGAGCTTCCTCTTCCACTCATGCAATAAAATTCACTCATTAAAAAACAGATTCTCCAAAGACCTTACAATTTAATAATTCAATTAATATCGATGACAGATGCCAAAGTTCATACTCACTGAGACCTATGTCTTCAGGATCCCAATCATAATCAATAGCCTGAATACGTTCTTCGCCTTCAAGATAATCTGAGAACTTCTCAGATGAGAGATTATATTTTCGAATCCGGACATTTTCGGGCAGTAGCAACAAAGGAGGGTTACCTGTAAAAAAAAGACAAGGGCTGCTTTATCTGTTTGCATTCTATCTGAATTCTTTTTTATAGAAAGTAGATATAAAATAGCATTTGTTTGGTTTGGTTTTTTATTTAAATTCAATTAATTAACATATAATGTATTATTGGTTTCAGGGGTAGAGATCAGTAATTCGTCAGTCTCATATAAAATCCAGCACTCATTACATCGCATGCCTTCCTTAAGGCACCCAGTTACCCCATAAGTTTTTATAGGAATCTGACTACCTTTGCTAATTAATAGAACTAACTATCCAACTGGGGTGGAGAATCTGTGACTATGGACATTCTTGTCTCCATTTTCAGGTGGAAAGCTAATATTTCTGTTAGGGATGTTGTTCTTTACTCTTTGTCCTCTGTGGGTAAAGGTTTAAAGCAAGACAAGACTGAGACCCCTAGATAGTGTCCTCTTTTCCACTGATGTTTTTCTTTACTCACTGACAATAAAATAGACAAGATTATAGACAATCTCACAGAAGAAATACATGTACAGTCCTACTAAAAGTTTACCAGGATGTCCTCATTCCTTACTCTTTACAGACAGATTTTATGATTTTTTAGCAGGTAATCAGCTCCATGACTCAATTCATCTTCCAGCTAATGACAAAAACAGCTTGTTCTTGTTCTTACCCAAAGCAGCTATTTCAATGGTGACTCATCCTGAGGTGCATTGTCTAGAATTTTTAAATTTAATTTACTTTCATAATGTCAATCGAATCTCATTTGAGTAACTTTTGAAAGTTCACTTTATATATTTCCTCTGTCTTGACATTGTGTTTTATATGACTATGAGCATTTATTTCAGTCATCTCCTTAGTTAAAGACTTAAATAGTTTTTAATTTGCTGCCTAATTACCAGACCAACTGCTCAAATGCCTTTACCCTAGTTTTCATTTAGTGTCAAAAATGTTTGGGGGGTAAAATATTTAAGTATGCTAATCAGATGCATGCTTTAAAAGCCCAATTTGTATGAAGAAATTGAACAGCCATTTTACCCTTAATTTGCAAAGTAAAATGTTATTTCCTTATCAAATTCTTTAAACTCTAGCACAAATTTCAAATTCAAATCTATAAGACTTGTAAAGACCTATAACCCTTGAGGGGATAAGCTGATTTAGATCAGACCCTTGGAAATTTGAACTATATAATACTTCTGCCACACAGTCTTTCTCTTTTGTCCTTTCTATCTAGTACTTATTACTGCTTTCTATGAGGCCCAACTCTCAGATACCAGCATTAACCTAAGATGTAGAACTAACAATTGAAGTTATAAATGAGCCAGACTTTATCTGTGATCGGCAGCCCATGAACAGTAAAGAAGATTTATCAACAGAATGGCCTTGATTTGCCCCAAGTGAATATGACTGTTTTTTGTGATCCATTTTGAATCATAGGGCCTCAGACCTTGATCTTGTAGTGAGAACTGGAGGGCTTCATTAATCTGTCGACCATCATTGGACAACAAAAGCAAGCTTTTGTTGTCTTAATATTCTGGAAGGCAACATCTTATCCAGTTTTTGAAGTTTTACCAAGGTGGACAAGAGGCTCAGCCCAGAATAATAAATAACGCTGACTCCTATTTTAATTCCTATGTATTTGCGTGGGATTGTAGTTATTGTTTTCATCTGGCAAGAGAGAGGAGAGAAGAGGCTGGATGGGCATTGGAAAAGAAGTAGCTGGTGAATTAACAATAAGACTCTGAGAGTGTAAAGTTTATTTTCTGGTATACTGTAATCATCAAAATTTATTTCTCTGAAAGTCAACTGATTAATCCCAACACAAACCCATCATACCATCAGCAGCGCATCGTTTTCCATACTGGTCACTCACAGACCTGAAGCCTTCGGCACAGGAACACTCATAACTTCCTTTGGTGTTCTGGCAGTTCTGGGGACAAACCCCAAACTGCTCACATTCATTGATGTCTGCAGATAAAATAAAAGCAAATATGCAACATCTGCTCCCAAACATTCCTTTGAGGCCTCGTTCCTGTTTAAATCCATAGTCATAAGCAATGAAGCCTGAGGAGGCTGCAGATGAAGATAAGCCATGTTGCCATCATTTGTGGAGCACTTATTAAGCTTCAGATATTGTTTCACATGCTTTTCAAGCTTGTGCCTCATTTAATTCTCCAAAATGACTGCAATATGGACAATTCTTAAACCCAAAGTCCCAAAGAGAGTAGGCAATGAAGACAGGGTTCGACTGCAACAGAGTGACTATGTGAAATAGCAGAACAAAAGTTCCACTTTTGGAGAGCAGCTGTGTGTTGGTGTTGCATGGTACCACCTCCCTTGGCCTAACTAGTTTCAGGAAAGGGACTTGTTCATTTGGTTTCTTCATTGAGTTCTTAAGTTTCAGCTTCCAAAGAACAAAAGAATGGTCTCAATCATCTGAGTATGACATGACACATCATGAGTTAGAAACAGCCAATTCAAATAATGAAAGACACTTAAAATGATACTCATTCCTTACCATCTTGATAAGGTACCTTCCAATTTCATACATTAGATCTCACTTATGTCTAGCATAAGTAGGTGTGTAATAAATATGTGTTGTTGGACTTTGAGGAAGAAAGTAAAACTTGTGTTTATTTATTTTTTTAATTTTGATCTCCCACACTGATACAATAAGCAGTCATCATTTCCAAAGCCTTAGGAAATCTTACCAATTCCACAGACATTACTAAGAATGAGCTATCTGCCTAACCATCTGCTAGGGACTGGCAAGAGAGCATGGAAAAAAAGTAATTGGCATTCCCAAATGTTGTGGATTTTTTGTTCATGACCCAAGAAATTAGTGAGCAAAACCTTAACATTTGTCATCATTGCTTATATACATCATGAAAGTACAGCTTACAGTCTCAATCAGAACTGATCATCACCCTCTAACAGTATAATTATTGGTGCACTTAAGTATTTTAATGAACTAGAACCAAGAGTTTAGTTCTATTAAGGGAATTAAACAGTGGTTAATAAAAGGGAATGAGTGGAGAACCTAAAAAGTATGAGGATCTCCTAATGGGAATTGTAGGAAATATACTCTACCGTCACAGGAGTTTCTGTCCAAAATACTGGCTTTGAACCCAGGTCTACAGGAACAAATAAAGCCTCCTTCATTTAACTGTGTACAATTTTGTTCACATAGATTCTCTGCACATGATCTTTCTTTTCCTGTATCTGGAGAAACAATCTTAGCATTACAAATGAAAGACATAAACCTATTTATCCCACCTATCAAACCCACCTGACATGTGTATTATATGACATCTCAAGATAACCTCTTTCTGTAAGTCTTTGTAGAGGACCGAAGGCCTTTGTATTCAGATATCTGGTAATGGACTGGATGTCATTTATACAATTGTATATAATGTTAGATCCTTGAGGCAATCTTCCCTATATTCAGCACTGCTAGGCTTCCCAGGGCATCTAATTCCAGAGTCCAGAACCATGAAGTCAGGGGCTCTTTAAAACTGTAACTATCTGCTCCATAAACATATATATATATATATATATATATATATATATATATATATAGTATATAATATATAATATAAAAATAATACATGTAATATATATCCTATTAGATGTGTAATAAAGGACACTGATACAGTTTAGAACAACATAACAAATAGGAAATTATAAATTTATAAGAAGACCAGTTGAGATATGTGTATACATATATATCAAGTGTTAGGGCACAGTAAAATGCATATAGTTATAAATCATACAACTACTCTAAGAACCATGGGTGGCATACATGGAAAGAAATTTTGCAGTAACATGTATGAACCAAGGACTTTAAAAATATTCATACTCTGTTATCCAGTTATTCCATGTTAATAAATTTTCCTTCAAAAAGAAAAAATGTGCAGTATGATTTATATGTAAGGATTATAAATTGTTGATAAAATTTTGAAAACAATTTGAACAATTATGGTTTACTCTATTTTATCAAATCTAAGTAAGACACCATTAGACTCTATTGATGCACCATTTTATGTAATGCTAAAATAGAAAAACTGTGGGACTTACACTATGGCAAATTATCAATTGAAGAATGATCCTTGTTTCAGAGACATTTAAATGTGAAAATAAACACGCATCTTACAATCAATGAATTATGATTATCTACATGAGGGACTGCTAGGCAATCATTCAAATTCATGATTTCAAATGATACTTTTTTTTTAAGATTTTATTTATTTACTTATGAGAGACACAGAGAGAGAGAGGCAGATATAGGCAGAGGGAGAAGCAGGCTCCCTGCAGGGAACCTGATGAGGGACTCCATCCCAGGACCCTGGGATCACAACCTGAGCCAAAGGCAGACACTCAACCACTGAGCCACCCAGGACCCCTCAAATGATACTTTGACATGGAAAATGTCTATAACAAAAACGGAGGATAAGTCTTTTATGCTAAAGATCGAATATATCTTAAATTTTTTAAATATTAAATGATTTTTGCACATCTATGCACAAAAAAGACAACCAAGGTACATCAAACTTAAGACTAGTTATCTTTTAGTTTATGGGATTCAAGTGATTTTACTTTTAATATTAATATGTTTTCTGGACTTTATAGCTTTCATAATCTAAAAAAAATTCAACAATAGTTGAATATGAATAGTACGAATAACCTTTGTTATCCCTGCTGTTCTGGGGTCCAGATACTCCAGGGCAGACTTTTAACAGCTCAGATTTCATCCTCACACTTGATTGCTCATCAGTGCCCTGAGTCCTTATCTCTGTCAATATCTGTCAAAGCCATGTTTTAGCCCAGGAGACTGTAGTATCTCCTGGTTCAATTCTTCCAAAGCAAAATAGATTTATATCTATCGGTCTCCTACAGTAGGAAATGAGAGTCCCTTAAGGGTATGATGACCACTTAAGTATATGTGGTTTAAATAGACTAAAAAACATTGAGTTTCAAAAAAGAAAAATAACCACAAAATTAGCACAATAGCATTCAGTGAAATGCTGCCTCTGGTGTTTATACTTCAAAGCTATATACATGAAAGCCTTAGTTTAGCTCTTAAGAACTACACATTACTAAATAAGTCTATTCAGATTTTTTATTTCTTCCAGGTCAGTTTCATTGTTTTCTGTCTAAGAATTTGACCATTTCACCTAAGTTGTCCAATTTATTGACATAAAGTTTCTCATAGTGTTCCCTTATTATCTTTTAAATTTCTGTAAGGCTGGTAGTGATGTCTCCTCTACAATATTAATAAATGTGACGTGTTTTTATTAATTTGGATAGTCTTAACCAGTTACATAATCTCTTTCAGTATCGTGTATAATTAGACTCTATAATCTCCTCCTACCTATAAAATCTATAACATGACTAAAAGGTCCAGAAGGTAAACATTTCTGGACCAACTGCTCCCGAGTGACTTACACTCTTACGAAGCAAGAGTCCTTCAAACAAGAGCAGAAGCCTTATAACACTTTAAGATTCTTCCTCAAGTGAGGAACTTATAACTTCTTTCAATAATGATCACCATCTTAATCCACAAACAACAGATATATCCAAACATATGACACTCTAAAAATAGTAGTCTCTCCTTTCCTGATCTTAAAATACTCTTTAAAAGCAAACATATGCCCTGAACACTCGATCCTGTTTAAAATGAAAAGAAGAGAAGGGCAAGAAAAGAAGAGAAAAGAAAAGGCAGTGGATTAGTAGCACCCAAGAGCTGGTATTTGACTAATTTGAGAGAAATCAAAAGAGAGCACAAACAGAGCAGAGGGGCAGAAGGAGAGGGAGAAGCAGGCTCCCTTCTTGAAGTAGACTCCCAGCTGAGCAGGAAGACTGATGTGAGACTTGATCCTAAAACCCTGGGACTATGACCTGAGCTGAAGGCAGATGTTTAACCAACGGAGCCACCCAAGCACCCAAGAACTGGAATTTTGAATAAGAATTCTAGTCTCAAATTCTTGACCCACAGCAGTAAGACTGATTTGCTATCACATACTCACTTAATACCCAAAAAGAAATGCTCCTTCTATACCTAAATTAATATCTATGCCATTTATTTTCTTTAAATAAACCCAGCTTTTAATCAAATGTCATTTGAATTAAAAGCACTGTAGCCAATTGTAAGCTTTTTAAATATCAACTAAAAGAGGAACTAATATTTGACCCAAGCCCAACTAGAAAATACTCCAAACTCCTGGAACAGTTCACTTATCAGCCTCAGCACCAGAACTCAAATCTAACACCCAGTTTTGCAAACCCTGTCATGTTCATGCTTTTTAAAATATTTAACCAAGTCACATTACTATGTCAAAAATTCTAGGCCCCACTAGGAAAGTGTGTGAAATAAAGGGCAAATCAATGCATTTATGACCAGTTATCTTCCTTTGCAACTCACACAGGAGAAAAGCTGCCAAGAAATCCTTGGAATGTCTCAAGAAATAAGCGATTAAAGCCCAAGAAGTGGAAAATGTGTGAAGCTAACTAAGATGACTAAGTCACGGGCTCCTAGAGTTTGAAGAACTTTTTTATCCTATGAAGAAACTGAGGCCAGGAGAGGTCAGTTGATGCCCAAAAAGGCACAGCTAATGGCAGAGGAAACTAGAGGCCAGCTCTCCTCATCTGGAGTCACAAGACTATTTAAATTCTGCCTCTGCCACTCTGTATGACCTCAAGCAACTTCCTTAAGTTCTCTGAGATGTATTATACAGATAGACATAATAATAGCAACCCAATGGGGTTTGCTTGAGTGACAAATTAGATAATATATGTGCAAGGATTTCATAAGAACTCTGAAAGACTAAAAAGGTGTGAATTATTAACATGTCATTCTGACATTTCCATCATAATATTGAACTAGAAGCACCTCTTGATTGTGTTCATCATTCTTTTCCTACACAAAGTCCTCCTTCTGCTTTAAAAATAAAAATAAATGTTTCTCCCGAGGTACCCTGTGACATCCTCATCTTTATTAATTCCCCTTAGAAGCTTTTCCCCTAAGTGCCAAAGGATACTGCATTTGGCTTAAGGTGAAAAAATATACAGACAAAAACAAAATACATAGCTTTAAGATGCTGGGAGGCACCTAGTTAACTGGGAGGAGGTACTCTGGAGTTAAGTAGATCAGAGTTCAAATCCTTACTCAGCCTCTGGATGGCAAAAAGACATGCAATTTTTTCACACCTGAAAGACAGTTTCCTTATTAAAAAAGAAACTTAGGGGTCCCGGGGTGGTGCAGTCTGACTCTTGGTTTCAGCTCAGGCCATGATCTCAGGATAATAAGATCGAGCCCCATGTCAGGCTCTGCACTCAGCATGGAGTCTGCTTGGGTTACTCTCTTCCTCTCCCTCTGTCCTTCCTTCTCTGTGTGCTCTCTTTCTCTCTCTAATGAATAAGAAATCTTTTATTTTTTATGAATTAGAAATCTTAAAAAAATTGAGAGAGAAAATAATACCCAGCTCATAGGATTGTTACAAGGATAAAATGAGATGATTCATGCTCAGCACATATTCAGTGGTTAGCACAATGTCTGGTGTAGAGAAAATGCTCAATAACAGGTAGCTATAGGCTTGACTGCAGTTCAGAGCACAAAGTAAATTAAAGAGAAATACATGGTTATCATCTACTTGATGTTATTACATGCTTTTATTAGGTACACCTGAGTTACTACAATGAAATACAAAAATAAATATTTACTTACTGCAACCCGTTTCATCAAAATGGTCACCACAGTCATCGACATCATCGCATACAAGATTCTGTGAAATGCAATGTCCATTGCTACACTTAAATTCATTTTCTGTACAAGGTCTAGAGGTCGAAGCTAAACCTGTAATTTAAGAACAAAAGTTAAAGTCAAAGTCAAAACTTTCTTTTCTGTGGAACAAGATGCTTCCCTCTGTGGCAGACAATTAACTGCTCACAAATAAGCTTGTGCTTTCCCACATTTCCCAGTCTCCCTTGCAGTTTTTTGGGGATCATGTGACTAGTTCTGGCCGATGGGTGATGAGTAGGAAGCCATATATGTCGTCTCTGGACTGAAGCAATTAAAGCCCCTGTGTCTCCCTGCTTTGGCAACTTTGGAACCCATGTGTTTCGGGTGGCCTAGTTATAAGATGGAGAGGCTGGGCAACCTGCACTGGCCTTTACCAGGGTGAGAAGTAAGTCTTCATTAGGTTCCACCACTGAGAGTTTGAAATGTGTTGGGAGCAGAGTTAGTATTATAGTTCTGAAGAGTATAATAGTATACTATTCATTATACTATACTGAATAATTATTCTGAATAGTATATAGTATATATGTAAGGTACTTCCGTAATAAAAACCTAAATTATTTGGCACTGCCTTCACAGTCAGGAGGCAAGCAATGAGGAAAGGCATATTGGAGACAGGAGAGATGGAGACCCATACTATGCAAAGGCAATGCATTAGGTAAAAGTGTCACTTTGGAAAAATTGGAATGCAGACCACACTTGCTTATTGAACACGTCAATAAGGGAAAACAGGTGAGAAAACAGAATGTTAGTAGTGTGCACTGCTTCCCATTACCTAAGTTTGGCAAGGTAGTATAAGACAGAGGAAAACTCAGGGTAGAACCAGTTAATTTATAAGCAGAAATGAAATAAAAGAAAGTCCAGAAATTTGATGTGTGGGAGAAGCTGACTGCATTTAGATGCCAAACAGTAAGATTCTATTTCTGAATTTAGAAGGCTTTGAGATACAAATACCCAGTGAAACCTCTGAGTTGGATGAAATGACTACCCATCTATATTTCTAGGTGGCCTGAATTTAACTGATGATTGGTTGAGATAAAGATGCAAGGAAAACAAAGCAAAGAAATAAAGCAGGTTCAAAAATTGTCACAAAAGAAACACTAGGTGAGGTTATTGACTTTTAGAACTGACTGGAATCAAATGCATGAAAAGTCTGCTCAATTTCAACAGAAACATATGACCAAATGAATTAAAATACTGTGACTAGAATTCTAAAAAAGCCTTAGGCCCCCAACCTTTCATAAGCAGGGACTGGTTGAAAGCTGTGCAGCTCTTAAAAAGGGCTTAATTAAAAAAAATAATAATAATAAAAATAAATAAAAATTTTTTAAAAAGGGCTTAATTCTCCTGCCCTGTCTTCAGTTAAAGAGTAAAAAAAAAGACAAGGAAACACTCCCAAAGGGTGGAGTCAGAGACAAGTAGGGCCAATAGACAGAGTCACTCCTCCAGAACGGAGTCATGACCTCTTCAGTGAATCTCCTCCACTCCCCACTGTAGTGGTCTTCACAATGTCTGCATAAGGTAACCATATAGTTTACTCTCCACCTTGATTTGCTTTTGAGAGTAAAAGGGCACCGGTAATAATTCCACCAGGGCAACAGGCATAAATCAGACCTGTCTGACGCCTGTGGCACCTTTGCCCCTTGGTACCTCAGAACTGCTACAGATTGGTGAATTCCATGAGTCTTTAATTCTTTCTTGCCCAATGGGAATCTTTCTTTTTTTTTTTTTTAAGATTTTATTTATTTATTCATGAGAGACACACAGAGAGAGGAAGAGACATAGGCAGAGGGAGAAGCAGACTCCCAGCAAGGGACCCAATGTGGGACTTGATCCCAGACCCCAGGATCACGCCCTGAGCCAAAGGCAGATGCTCAATTGCTGAGCCACCCGGGCATCCTGAAATCTTTATTTCCATTATGCTTTCCCCGATCCACCACAATCTATTGGGGGCAGAGGGGCATAAATAAAACTTGTTTATTAGTTTATGTTTCTTCAGACCAAGAGGAACCCAATCTGCAATTGACAGCAGGACTACAGCCTATCATCCAGAGCTCCTGGATTTCAGTTACTGAATGGATCTCAGTCGTGTCCCCTATAGACAGGTTCAGGGTGTTCTATGCATGGAAAGAAAATTGTGAACGGATTTTTAGTGACACAAGGGTAATTGTGGTAGAAACCACTGGTATTCATTAAACATCCATGTACTTCTCTACAGTCTCCCTTGCAGTTAGACTGGGGCCATGTGGCCAGTTCCAACCAAAGGACCACAGGCACAAGCGAGATCTAGCACTTCCATGCCCAGGAAATTAAGAACCTGTGTGCCTCCTTCTGCCTCAGCAACCTCAAAGACTATGTGTTGCAGTTGGCATCATTATAGGACAAAGGAGAATTGCCTCATCCTCAAACTTTAAATCAGCCTCTGCTACCGGGGCGCCTGGGTGGCTCAGATGGTTGGGCATCTAACTCTTGGTTTCAGCTCAGGTCATGACCTCAGGGTTGTGAGATCGAGCCCCACATTGGGCTCTGTGCTGAGCACCGTATCTGCTGGGGTTTCTATCTCCCTCTGCCTCTCTTTGCCTTGTGCTCTCTCTCAAATAAATAAATCTTGAAAAAAAATTCAATCCCTGCTACTTCAAGCCATTTAAATGCTGTGGTTTGTCTGTTGTGAAGGTAAGTAATGATTCCTTTGAGTAGCATCCTACTCTTTGGGAAGAGTAAGTTTACCGCCCCTTTTAGCCACTGTCAGATTTGACCACATGCAATAATTATCTGGCTCCATAAAAAAAATGGCAACAGTAATAAAGGAAATGGAAAGAGAAGGGGAGAAGGGGAAACCTGCTCAAAATTCTAAAAATGTTTTTATTTCTGGGTTTTCATCCTTTTGTGTTATGCCTCAAGTAAACATAGGAACAATGTTATAACCATAGGTTCACCTCTGCCCAAAAACCAAAAAAACCTTAAAACAGTTCCTTCTAGTAGGAGAACTGGTAGTGAGCATTCTAAGGTCACATCAATACAAAGGATAGAAATGAGAAATATTAGCCATTTGTCTAAATTTTCCCAAATAGTATCCTTTTAGAGAAAAAAGTAATTGGAGTCAAGGGAAATCATTTTCCTCACGACTTTTCTCTAGGTAAATTACCCAAAAAATTAATCAACTCTCCCCTTCAATGGATAGATCTTAAAACATTCTCACAGTGGGAAAGCACAGGTTTTTTTCAATATCTGAAACATTAAATGCAACCAGTTTGAAACTCCTATCTTAAAATAATCCATTATTTTTCTCTTCTGGGAAATTAATTTCCATTTTAAAGATGCATGTAAGACAAGCTCTGTTAACACCAGTGCTGTCTTATTTAATGTGATCTTTTCAGCTGGGCATTAAGAAGTTCATATGCCTAGATTAACAATTAGTATCTCTAGGCTGAAAAGTGACCAAACCTCGTTTTTGAAAATAAATAAACCATTAATTTGTGAAGCGTGAGGCAACTAGTATTTAGTGTTTGTCCTCAATTTTCTCCAAAAATCCTTTTTGAATACTTAAACAGAGACTAAAAAATTAGGGGACTTGCTCAACTGAAACAGTTTTTCAATAAATAAGCAGGGGAGCGATGCATTGGAGTAACATTGTGTGTTTATGCGGTCTGTAAACAGTTGTCAACAGAGATCTGCCATCATAGATACAGTTCAAGCCTCTACAGAAAAAACTGAAATCCCAGAGGTACATTTTGCAAGCTGCAGACAACTCTGGGGGCCCTTAGTTTTTCCTTCTTTTTCACTTTTGCTTACACTGCTCCTCTTTCTCATCGCTCCCATCTCCACAGTCATCCACATGGTTGCACAGCTCATGCTTATAAATACAGCGATTATTGTCACATCGGAACCGGTTTGGAGACTCACAGGACACATCCACTGAAAGTAAAGATGGAAAAACAAAAGTACAAGTTAAGAGTAGAACATAAGGTATCTAAAATGCTCCCATGCCAGCATTAGGTTGGCTCCATTCATCCATTCATATGTTCATGCAATTAACCAATCGACAAATACATCCTGAGTATCAAGCACACACCACAGCACTGTGCTAGGAACCAGTACAATGCAGAACAAGAAAGGCATAGTCATTGTCCTCATAGAACTTTCATTTTATCAGAGAAACAGACTCTGCAAATTAACTGTTCAATGGCAACTGTGAAAAGAGCCACAAACTGGACCTGCTATGATAGCATCCATTGGGGAGACCGGATATAGATCAAGGGAAGAAGGGATCAGAAAAGGCTTCACTTGGGAAGTGAGTCAGGAAGGAGCATAGCAGGTTTTGGACCTGAATCAAAGTCTCTGTAGCCAGAGCATGGAATGAGAGGGACGATGACAAGCTATGAGACTGGAGAGGCTGGCAGGACCAAACATGAACTCTTATCCTAATAGTAAGGAGGCCACTGTTTGCTCCTCTGACTACAATTGTCACTGACCCTCCAGAGTATGAAGTTTCACACCATGACAGACTTTCCTTCCCGAATTCCCTCACCTCTTACGTTTAAAGTCACTATTTCACAATCAAACCCTGACTCATCTTGTTGTCCAGAGATAAACTTCTAGCTGATGCTTCTGCACCTATGAGGCACCTAAAGGTAGAACCCAGGTCCCTTACTTGTTTGGTACCAGCGCACAGCCCTCTGTGCACATACCAGGAATTGCATGAACTCGACACACATGTGTGTTCTTCCACATGGAAAAGTTTGGCTGCTTGATTTTCCTTCTGCTTTTGCACCATACACAGGAGCAAAAGGAGAAACTTGTGATAAGGTCAATTGAGGGAAAAAAATCAGATCCAAGAGCTGATTCTTAGAAGTATTGTTAATAGAACTGTTGCAAGAATACTTTTCTGTGAAAGATGTGCAACATTATAAACCAGTGCTGGTCACTTTTCATTGTGGCTGTGTCTCTGCCTCCACTTTTCAATGTGGCTGTAGGCACAAACTCCTCCCAAAGAGGCAGCAACTTCCTAAGGACTTCTCTGAACATTACACAGGCTTAAGATATCTTTCAAGACCCGTCAAGCAAAGCAAAACATGGTTAGTTCCTACCAAGAAAAGAAGTGGCTAGAAAAATGTGGAGATACCACTGTGAAAATATAATGTACCCTAATTAATGTTATCTGTAGAGAAGGAAATACTGACACGGGATTTTTGTCAAATCCTTGGGCTAAAAAGGAACAGGGAGGAATGTTTACCTAACAGCCCATGTTCCAAATAGCAAACTGGGGAAGAAGACAAAGTAAAATCACACTGATGATGCTCATACATCCAGTATTCAGAAATTGTCCAACTGCCCGCCGGCATCACATGCTCCATACAAGAAATGTTGAGATTTCGCCAGATGACACCACTCCCATACCCGCCCTGTGTCTCCCTCTTACAGCACAGGTGAAGTTCTTCATCAGAACCGTCGCCACAGTCATCGTCACCATCACATTTCCAAGATGACCTGACACAAACGTGATTTTTACATTCGAACATAGTAGCTGAGCAATATGCACCATTGGGGAAGCGAGTGGCTGTTGGTGGAGAGAAAACATATTCAAATAATTAGAAAAAGCTACTTGTTCTGGAAAGTTAGCCTGCTATTTGTCCGTTAGCTCTTTCCATTCTAGCCTGCCCTTCCTTATTCAAGATGTACTGTTGCCTTACACTGTCTGAAATTATGATGAAATACTTCTTAACAACAGTTGTCCAATCCCAGTTTTCAAAGACATCAGTCATTCCATGGATAGTGCTGGACTTTCTCTTTTTAGGCAAGGGCACTCTTCAGCTGTGTCAGCACTGGCTTTACCCACCATCCATTTATATAATTTCTTCGAAAATAGGTTTTAAGATGTGGCAACCACATCATTAATAACATCCATCATAGATAATAACAGTTAATATTTATTTATTTATTTAGTGATTCATAAAGACTAAAATGTGAATGATCATATTGACCTTCATTTTTAAACTTTTTTTAATGCCATCACACAATTTGGAAAAATGTTAATGCTATAAACTCAGTATGTTCTAATACCCATTTCAAGTTCTTGATACCTCTTTATACATTGCTTGAATATACTTGTTTACCTGTGGGTTTTTTTTTCAATGAATGATTTGTATGATAGGCAATAATATGTAAGTATTTTTGTTAGCACAGATATTTAATATATTCTCTCCTTAAAATATTGAGAATGAAATGCACACTCTCTGGGTGTGGCAACTCAGACCCAGGGGAACTGATAATTACCAATGAACACTACGTGGAAAATCCCTAGAGCCTTTTCATCTAAAAGGTGGTGGCTGATGGAGAGGTGGGGTCTAAAAGGCCATGTCCACATATTTCAGATAAACAGTACCATGGGTGCCTAGAAACTTACGACAGGTGGCTTCATCAGAGGCATCCAGACAGTCAGCAGTTCCATCACATTTCACTTGCTCAGACACACAGTGTCCACTCTGACACTGAAAATATCCAGGTTGGCAGGTCTTCATCTCTGAAGAGAAAAGACTGTCATTCCAGCAGACCTTCTCATTCTCAGGCCCATGAAATATAGTAAGTACTTCATCACATTTTTATCCACATCCTGTGACTGGCTTACCACAAATGCACAACTTGTGGTTAGCAAATGAGTAAAGTCCCCCCATTCAACACATAGAGATGGAAGTACTTATCTCTCCTCTATTAAATAATCTCCTCTATTAAATAATCTCTATTAAATATTAAAAGAAATAAGCTTTTTCTCAGAAATCTGGATTTCCAGACCGAACCCTTCATGAGTAAAGAGCTATAAAAATCACTTGGGGTTTATGATTTCTATTTTAATGCCCTGACCTCTACACCAGGGAGCCATGGTGATATATCCCTCAGGGCCATTTTTCAGTAGGAAAAATGAATGTTTTTGTTGTTGTTACTTATAAGGACAACACAGATTAAAGTATGCTCCTAGGAAATATTTAAGTTAAAATGAGATTTTTAAAAATCTCTTGCCATTTTCTTCTATTATTAATCAAGACGGCTATAAGTTAAGAATAAAGCATAGAAAATACAGAGCAGAGGGTACTGTGTCATGCTAAGGTTTATATATTACATAAATGACACAGAAATTGTTTTACTCTTAAAAAAAAAACATATGAACTCTCACATGAAGTCCTTTCTCCCGTCAAATACGCTGACGCTAGTACTACACCCCACGCTAAGCCTCTAAAGGAGTTCTGACAGTTACCACAGTCCCGCTCATCTGAGTTGTCACCGCAGTCATTGGTATGGTCACAGACCCATCGAGAGGGAATGCAGCTTTGATCATCACATCGAAACTCACTTTCTGAGCACTCCCGGGGGACTGCAAAGGAAAGCCACAAAGCCATCAGGGGGAACGAGGAATCAGACACAGAAGACAGACTCGTGAGTTGGCCTGAGTACCCTCAGGGTGCCATGCATCCTGTGTCCCAAGTCCTAGCAATTTGCTTAGGTGGGCAGACCACCTGTCCTTCAAAACTAGATCTTCTACCTCAATTTTAAGAATGTAATGAATGGCCTTTATTACGAGTTTTGTCCAGAGGTGATTTAATCTTAACATGATTGCTGATTTCATGATAGACTAGATAACCTTCTATAGGATTAAACATGAACTTTCTCAAATCTAAAATTCCACTGGATCACACTTTTGTGTTGTGCCAATTGATATTTGCAGGTGTAATCATCATCCTGAGTCTCTCAATTGCATATGGAAAATGGCAATCACTTCTTACTTCCAAAAAGTGACCAAAGTTAGATTGTGTTCCATATTACAAGGCACCTGGCTGGCCCAGGTGGTACAGCATGAAACTCTTGATCTTGGGGTTGTGAGCTCAAGCTTCACAATGGGTGTGGAGCCTACTTAAAAGAAGAACGTATTCCATACTAGTCTATCAAAAATTGACATATATCAAAATCAATGACATATGCTCAGGGCAGGGTCTCATTAAAGTTGTTTTCAAAATACATCTAGTTATTCAGAACGGAGTATCCAGTTTGACGTGATCCAAAACTTTGGTTTCCTTTCCTTGACCTCGCTGTCCAATTCCTTGTAGTCGGCACCTTCACCTTCACTGGGAGAGAGGAACTAAAACCTGACCTGTCATTTAACCACTAGCCCTCCTAAAATAGTCAGCTATTCCAGAGGGAGACGACAATCCTAAATACAAGATCTCTTTCCTCGGCTATTAATACCATTTTGGGGCAAGCACCTAAGAAGCAAGGTCTTTGGGTTAGCACCTTTCCCTCCTCAACTTCTCTTGGTACTAATTTTTTCTTTCTATTCTTTATCTTATTATATTTGTCCTCTATTACAAGTCACCTCAGATCCTTTTTAGAAAAAAAAAGTTAAATATAAACAAATGCGATAAACCAAACATATTCTTGGGTAAACACCCTTCTCCCAAAACTTCATTATAAGCATCTTAAAGGGAGATGCTTCTGTTTTAATCAAAGAAAAGATAGAAATGTGCCAGTCAGCAGAATGCAAGAGTGACCAGGTCCTTGTCATCCTACCCCTGGAGGATGAATGGCACAGACAACTGAATTTTGCACAAATAACAGACATCACAGGTCTGGTAACATGTTAAAGTGGTAGAACCCTGAACACTCACCACAGTTTTCTTCATCTGAGTGATCTCCACAGTCGTTGTGCCCATCACACCTCCAGCGAAGAGGGATGCAGCGGTGATTATTACAGCGAAATTCCCCTGAAGGTTTGCACGTCCTCTCCTCTACAAAGCACAGTCATTGCAAAGACTTCAGAAGCCAGAGGTCAAGAAATGCCAAGGTAGCGCTGGCTTTCTCGTGAGACAATTTGAGAATTATGCTACCATGTTCTCAAAGCTCCCAGAGAGAGGAATGTCAGGAGCATTTGCTGTCAATCTTCCTCTGTTGGATAACCTGAATCTATTCTACTTAAACCTTAAACTGCTTTAAACTAGATTCATTCTTTTTTGTAGAAACTGCTCAAAAAATGAATTGACACCTGGCTTCTAATTTGCAACAGAGACCTGGAAAGGAAGATTAAGTGATGCCAACAGCAAATAGAACATTTCCATCCCGTTACCTTTAGCTAATTAAATCCAGTTTTACTAAATTCAGTGTTAAAATAATCCATTATCATCCTTACTCTCTTCCAACTAAACTTAACACATACACTCACAGACCTTCGGGTTTCAAGTGAAAATATATGGCTAATCCTGACAGATTCTATTAATTCATTTAGCCTTTTGTCCCTAAGTTATTTGTATGTTGCCAAAGTAACTTACAGCTTTCTAATAGATGATATAGACAGAGGGACATTCTGAATATGAAAATCTCCAAATACAAAAGATTCTGATTTTGAATTATTCTTTTGAGACATAGATATCAAATCTTTTCTCTGCCCCCTTCCATCAATTTCAATCTATAAAATTTGAGAATTTAAACTTGTCAAGTGGGAATAAGGATTCTACATTTAGGAGAAATTTATTGAGTTCCTAATACCTTAATAACATCTTCCTCAATGACAACATCCTTTGGGAGGGGATTTCATTTAGATGATATAAATTAAACTCCCCCAATAGTCCTCTAAATGCTACAAAAATGTAACACGTTACTAGAAAAATCAATAGTTGATGCTTTTTCAGAGGTCAGCAGAAGAAGGAGAACATGGGAAACACTCTCATCTCCTAGATGGCACCTGCACTTCCGTGTCCTTGCCCCTGTCCCACTCCCCTGCAGCCCTTCCTACCACAGCCTTGCTCATCACTGTTGTCCCTGCAGTCATCAAAACCATTGCACACAGACCACTGTGGGATACAGCGGTAGTTCGTCCTACAGCTGAATTCTGTATGGTTGTCACAGCGGTGGCTCACTGGAAAGAGAGGAAAAAGCAAAGTCAGAACTGAATTCTCAGTCCAAAAGACATCTTCCCTTTGTCGTATTAAGGACATGGTGCTCAAGAGTAACAATCATCACCAATTATCACCATGTTACCAACTGGATTGATTCTGGCAACATGGGTCTGTTTAAAGTCTGATCTATTTATCAAGAGCAGAGAATCTTAAAGTTTCCACCCTATTCAGTATTATGCATTTGTGTTACAGGATGACCATGGTCGGGGGTGGGGCAGGGGAGGAGGAGGACTGGGCTGGAACCAAAAAATACCTGGGTGTCAGCTCTACCTCTAAATAGAAATGTGACCAACTACTTAATGTAAGCCTTGGTTTTTTTTAATCTGGAAAATGGGAATTGGTAGCATGGGTAGTAGGGACTGCCCAGTGATTCCCTGAGGCTCAAATGAGAAAGTGTGAGCCATACAAAATACAAGTTCTTATTATCATGTATTTTTGAGAACTGGATATCCAGGGTATTGCGAGGAGGAATCAGCTCCTTTTGAAACAGGGTTGGGTTGAATCTGCAAACCTACACAGCTATTTCTTTGTTTTGTAGTGCCAGACTTAGCAGGGAGAGCCGAGAGGCAGTATGCCATGGGGCTGAAGCAGGGGCTTCCATGTCCTCTCTCAACCCACACAAGTTCTCCCTGTTGCCTTCTGCTCCTGCACGTCCCTCCCATAGGAACTTACTGCATTCGGGCATGGGCTCATCCGAGTAGTCTCCACAGTCATTGTCCACATCACACTTCCAGTCCTGAGGGATGCAGTGGTTATTGGCACACTTAAAATAGCCCGGCTGGCAGATCCTGCTGGCACAGTTGTAAACATCTTCGTCTGAGTTATCACCACAATCATTCTCTGAGTCACACCGCCAGGCTTCAGGGATGCAACGTTTGTTGGCACACTGCCATTCATTGGACTCGCAGCGGTGATGCTCTGCAAATAGGGGCATTTGGTTGCAAGGTGTTAGGGACAGAAGCTCCTAACACACTCTGATGGATCTTGGAGAGCCTGATCATAATTCCCTTTTAGAGGACTTATGTCCTACTGCACTTATTATCAACCAGTACAACTACATGGTCAGTTATTCTTTTGACTATTATTGTCTCCTAAATTCTTAAATATCTTTTTCTTGCAGGCAGAATTGGGAGTTAAAGACTGACTCACTGATGGCTTACTAAATTCACCTTCTCCTGTCCCTATTCTCCCAATGGACAATGTTTTTCAAACTTTGTGTTTGTTGTTAATAATGTGTTGTTTTTGAATTTAGAGGGTTTTTTCTTGGCTTTTTAAAAATGAAAACACAAATAAATATCACCCATGAGAATTCTTAAAATGAGAGTAGGAAGCCCTCATTTAGCCCTCGAAGAGGGCTATGTGTAGCACGTGGTAAAGAATCACCAACACAGACAACATACCTTCTACCTCAACCATTTGACTCATAGAGACCTTAGTATATCTTAAGAATTTTATAAAAATAGGACGGACTATTCACTGTTCTCCTAGGACTTTGGACAAGTTTAAGGGTTATGACATGCAGAAAATCTCCACAGATTCACACTTGTATACAATCTACTACGGAAGTGGGCAAAAGAAGGTATTAAAGCAATTCAACACACCACAAAGAATCTGGTCTTCATCAGACCCATCAGGGCAATCTTGGTGAGCATTGCACAGGAAGTGTGAGCTGGTGCAGTTGCCATCCTTGCATTGGAATTGGCCTAATCGGCAGTAGCGCTGTGGGCAAAGAACTGGTTCATCAGAGCCATCCGAGCAGTCTCTCTGTCCATCACATTTCCACCAAATAGGAATACACCTGCACACAGAAAATACAGCACTTCTCTTAGCAAAGCACTAGGTGGTAGAGGCTACCTGGAAAGAAGATGTCAAAACTGAATTCCAAGTAATAATAGGCCTAAGTTCCTTTAATGCAGCATATTTTCAGAGAAAACATAACTAGACGAGATGGAACACATTTGTTAAGACTCAAATACATGCTGAAAAAATGCTTTGATCTAATGATTAAATTCCTGCCACAGAAAACAGTGGGAGTGTGTGTTTAGGGCTATGGTTCTGGTAGCAAGAACTGGTTGGGAATATCTGTTGGGGTGACATAACAGACATATGGGTATTGGTTGCAAAGGCAGAGGGCACTTACATTTATTGGCAGCCTAGGTCAAGATAGATATATGCTAGATTCTTCATTGGAGATATTTTATTTAATCATCAAAATAATCTGCCATTGAATCTTAAATGCTATGATTTGTATTAATGTCTCCCCCTGACTTCACTTTCTGACTCACTCCCCCTAGACATCAATGGCCTATGACCATTGCTAGGGAAATCATCTGTGGCCATGTTTTGTAACAGATACAAATAATCAAAAATGGATTTAAATGTTTAATTCCTGGATCCTCTGGCAGAGTTAATTAAGAAGGTAGGTCACCATATGACTGGGAAGGACAAAGAAATTCAACCTTTTTTTTCCTTTTTATTTTTTTTTAATTTTTAATTTAAATTCTAGTTAATTAACATATAGCGTACTATTGGTTTCAGGAGTAGAATTTAGTGATTCATCACTTACATATAACAGACCATGCTCAACACAAGAGCCCTCTTTAATCCCCATCACCCATTAAGCCCATCCCCCACCTCCCACCCCTCCAGCAACCCTCAGTTTGTTCTCTACAGTAAAGAGTCTGTTATGTTTTGTTTCCCTCTCTTTTTTCTCTTCCTATATGTTCATCTGTTTTGCTTTCTTAAATTCCTCATATGAGTGAAATCATACGGTATTTGTCTTTCTCTGACTTATTTTGCTTAGCATGATACCCTCTAGCTCCTGCCACATAGTTGCCAATGGCAAAATTTTCATTCTTTTTGATGGCTGAGTAATATTACATTATATATATCAACAATAGCCAGATTAGTGAAAGAGCTCAAATGTCTATTGACTGATGAATAAAGAAAATGTAGCATATATATATGAGCCCCTATTGTTGATAATGCTGCTATAAACATCAGGGTGCATGTGTCCCTTCAAATCAGTATTTTTGTATCTTTTGGGTAAGTACCTAGTAGTGTAATTTCTGGGTCAGAAGGTAGTTCTAATCTTAACTTTCTGAAGAACCTCCACACAGTTTCCCACAGTGGCTGCACCAGTTAGCATTCTCACCAACAGTGCAAGAGGATTCCCCTTTCTCTGCATCCTCACCAACATCTGTTATTTCCTGTTGTTGTTAATTTTAGCCATTCTTGACAGGTGTGAGGTGGTATGTCATCATGGCTTTGGTTTGTATTTCCCTGATGATGAGTGATGTTAGGCATCTTTTCATGTGTCTATTAGCCATTTGGACGTCTTTATAAAAATGTCTATAAATGTCTTCTGCCCATTTTTTAACTGGATTACTTGTTTTTTGGATATTGAGTTTTATAAATTCTTTATAGATTTTGGATACTGTCCCTTTTTCAGAGAAATTCTACCACTATTGAGGGTTATTTTTCAGTGTACATATATACAGCCTTGGTCCTGACACCTAGGACAATTTATTAGAAACAGAAACACAGTTTCTAGTTTCTTCTCTACAGAGATAGATAGTTGCATACATTGGTTAATAAATTGTTTCTGTTCATGGAAGAAATTATTTGAGATTGTAGACTGAGAGTCGTGGTGCACTCCAAATGGACCACATTAATTCCCCAAAATATTAATTTATTAGGAAATTCCCATCCCCTGGACCCTCAAAGTTCAATGTGTGTCTGTCCAAGGGGGTAGAAAGACAGAAGGGTGAGGGAAGAGAGAGCCTTACTTTTCACTGTTGGCACACAGGAATTGGGTGCTGGAGCACCTGGGCAGGCAGATGTTCATGTCACCCATACGGAGGGTATGGAAGTCATCTGGACACTCACAGGTGAATCCATTTCCTCCTGCTTTGATGAGGCAGAGGTGCGAACAGCCACCATTGTTGGTACCACAGGGGTTGTTCACTAGGAAAAGGAAAATACACATTCACTTAGAATACCAAGCACAGGTGAACTCATTGCTCACCTCATTAAATTAGTCACCTCTCAGTAAGAAAAATCAGGGACGCCTGGGTGGTTCAGTGGTTGAGTGTCTGTCTTCAGCTCAGGATATGATCCCAGAGTCCTGGGATCAAGTCCCGCATCAGGCTCCCCCAGGGGAGCCTGCTTCCCTCTCTACCTATGTCTCTGCCTCTTTCTGTGTCTCTCATGAATGAATAAATACAATCTTAAAAAAATCTATCCAAGTTTCATGCTTTTCACAAAAATTCATAAATAGGACAGATGCTAGAACTGTATAAGCAATGCTGTGCTTTGAGAAAACTGATCTATGTGCTACCAGAAGTGAGGTATACCCACTGGTGTTTTGGGCTAGAAAAGGTGTGTTTCTCAAAGTCTTTGGAGGGCAGGTCGGAAACTTATTTTACATTCATGTGCCCAGAACCAGTTTTAATTTCTAGAAGATTCTGTATTCTTTCATTCTAATAAGTATGGACAAGAATAAGATGGACACGTAAACTATGTGGTATCTTTACTAATTTTCTCTGTCACCATTTGGAGGTGAAGATTAATTTGAACTTTTATATATAGATACATATATTTATGTGTGTCTGTATATATATATATATATATCTCTGTGTGTGTGTATTTTTTTAAATTAAGCAAACACTACACCCAACATGGGGCTCAAACTCACGATCCCAAGATCCAAGAGTCACATGCTTTACCAACTGAACCAACCAGGTGCCCCTAACTGGAAATTTTGCTAAAATAATATCACGAATATTAGGTTTCTAGAGGGAAAAAAACCCTGAATGTCTTTCTTCTGCTAATTCTCATTTTTTCTTACTTCCAAGTTTATCATGTTTTTAACAAAACACAACAAAGCAGACCCACAAAATCCATTCTATCCCCAAAGTAAATTCCAGACCTTTGCTAGATTATGTATAAATCATGAAATGGCTTTAACTACATGAAGAGTATAAGTTCACATAAGGAAAAAAACATATTATGAGACATTGTGTTGCTCTTAACATTATTACCTTCCAGATGACAAGTATAACGTATGTTTAACACGCAAAATGTCATATGCAAAGACATTTAACGTGATGTTTTATAATTATTGTAATTTTCTTTTAAGCATTTCTTTAAAGCAGTCATTTTAACAGATTGATCTTGGTATTAAGGAATGATTATTAATCTCTTAAGTGTTATAATTTATTGTGGTTACATAGGAAATGTCCTGATTTTCAAAGGTGCTTTCTTAAATATTTAGCGGTGAAATGTCACAGTATTTTTAACCCACTTTATTTTTTTAAAATTCAATTTAATTAACATAGTATATTATTAGTTTCAGAGGTAGAATTTAGTGCTTCATCAGTCATATATAACATCCAGTGCTCATTACATCATGTGCCCTCTTTAACGCCCATCATCCAGTTACCCAATGTTTACAGCAGTAAAGTCCACAATAGCCAAATTATGGAAAGAGCCCAGATGTGCATTGACAGACGAATGGATAAAAAAGCCATCAAGAAGAATGAAACTTTACCATTTGTAATGATGTGGATGGAACTAAAGGGTATTATGCTAAGCGAAACAAGTCAGAGAAAGACATATACCATATGATTTCACTCACATGTGGAATTTAAGAAACATGAAGATAGGGGAAGGGAAGGGAAAATAAAATAAGATGAAAACAGAAAGGGAGGCAAACCACAAGAGACTCTTAACTATAGGAATAAACTGAGGGTCGCTGGAGGGGGATGGGGTAACTGGGTGATGGGCACTTGATGTTATGAGCACTGGGTGTTAAATGCAACTGATGAATAACTAAATTCTACCCCTGAGACTAATAATATACTATATGTTAACTAAATTGAATTCAAATTTTAAAAACAAAGAATAAACCAGGTGTTAAAGGGGGAAAAAGTTATTAGCAGGTTTTCCCATGTTTTGTAGAAAACATTAACAAGTAACAATCATTCTCTTTATAAACCATGGAGTTTATACTTAAAGAAATAAGAATGGCATGCAGAGAACCTAAATCAATTGGGCTAAACTTCTAACTCACATACTCACCAAATGGCTGCCTGTATGGATGATACACATGGATGTCAAATGGTTTATGTGTTGTGTTCACCAGTATAATCCTATCTGATCCATCATATTTGTTTCCCTTTTCAACTGTCCTTGTATTCCAATCTGTCCAATAAATAGTGTCTTCAAAAATGGTAATAGCAAAGGGGTGAGGCAGTGTTCTGTCGTATACCGTGTGCCGATGGCGGCCCTCCAAATCAGAGTACCTGGGATAGAAGGAAGAGTCACTCAATCAAGCTAACTCCTTTCTTCCAATGACTTTAAGGATAGATGAACGGACAAATCAATTTATAAAATTCTACCCTCTAGAGGTAACTGAAGTCAGATCTCCCCCAAACTCCTAGACTCTAATTAAAACAAACACTAAATTTAAAACGTATTTTAACTGAACCATAGTAGCAAAAATTGAAAAAGTCATGCTTAAAAAATAGGAATGGCCACAGGAGTTCAACAATACCTAATTCCTAACCATGACTGCTTTCCTACAGATACAGCTGGTTCAGCTCTTTATAGGCTTATAGCCTCTCACATTAATGTTCTCCATTCCATATCCTTGGGACACCATTTTTGTTTCCTAAGTCATTGCAAAAATCAGAGAATAGCAATATAAAGCTGGAATTTTGCCTCTTCATGAACATTTCTGAGGATAAGCTATTCTTAGGAAATACCTAGATTCTCAGTGTCACCTACTGATATGGTATAGGCCTTCAGGCTTCCCTCTGCTTAACCTGGCAGCACATTTACTATGAACCATGTCCTAGGCACTACTGATGAATACTTTTCCAGACAAATAAAATTCCAGGGGAGGTTTTGTGATTTCAAGATATCACAGAACATCCACAGCCAGATTTCCAGTCCTTCCGGTTCCAATGTCTTGCTCACTCATAACTATGAGTCTATGGCAAAATACTAATATTTTAATATTTTACAATTTTAGAGTAGATCCTAAAACTCAAACAGGAGGCAGAGTGAGTTAGCAGCTAAGAAATTTGATGTTAGCCATACAATATTAAAAATACTCTCCAAAATATGACTTATAACTTATAGAAGCCATAGGAAAACTTCAAGACCTTTTTGGCCAATGTTATAGGTCAATTATATCTCAATTTTAAAAATAAAAGTTTTGGGGATCCCTGGGTGGCTCAGTGGTTGAGCATCTGCCTTCGGCTCAGAGCATGATCCCGGGGGTCCTGGGATCGAGTCCCACATCAGGCTCCCTGGAGGGAGCCTGCTTCTCCCTCTGCTTATGTCTCTGCCTTTCTTTCTGTGTCTCTCATGAATAAATAAATAAAATCTTTAAAATAAATAAATAATAAAAACAAAAAGGTTTTAAAAGGGATAAGGAAATTAAGATATCTATATAAGGAGATAGATTACTATCTCTATTTTCTAGATGGAGAAAAAAAAAAAAGTGAAAGCACCAGGACAAAAGCCTGATATATCTGGCTTCAGTTTTCATACTCTTTCTACTCTACCATAACCACAAAGTTCAGTGGATTGCTTATAGGCAGTTGTAGTTAGAAATGACTTCAGAGTGACTTCTCACACACAGGCCAGTTAGAAGCTACCTGGGAATAACACGCAACAACACAAGGCCTGGTGTTTAGGATAAACAGTTGCCCAGTTTACTTTATCCTGTTTTATGTACGTACTCAATGTAACCCAGGTGGGCATCTGCCCAGTAGAGTAGATCATTGGTGTAATCAATGGTGATGCCATTGGGCCACTCAATCTTGGTAGAGATAATCACAGACTTATTTGTTCCATCCATGCCTATTCTTCCAATGTATGCTTGGTAAGCCCAGTCTGCCCAGTAGACATACCTATTGGAAGCAACACAAAGGGTCAGTCCCTGAAGCCAAAAGAAGTCAGTAGCCAAAAGACATAGCTCTTCTCCAATTAGAGAAATAGAGTCTACAGAGTCTCTTAGAAAGGAAAGAAAACTAACAGAAAATAATCTAAAAAGGGATGACATATAGGAAATGCTCAAGAATGAACATGATTAACTGGGGAGTTCAGTGAATTTGACATGGAGAGTCCAGTATAGGTGGGGTGTTTTGTTGTTTTTTTTTTCTTAACCACAATTTTCTCTGCATGCAGCCAAAATAGGTGACTTGAAAAGTGAAATGGTATGTCATGGCAAAGAAAACAGAACAGCTGATGAATGTCATTTAAGTACGCCATGCTTCTATTCATTATAACTAAACCATTTACCAGTTAGGAAAAGCAGAAGACAAATCCCAGCAAGATATTGGCCTTGAGATAACTATGTGAACAGCCTTTTTGGTGACAGAGGCAGAATATGGGCATGAGAGAAGAGCCCAAGATTACAGGGAGACAATACCCATATCGAGGGTGAAGGGCAATTCCTCTGGGATGATCAAAGCAGAAAGTATTGTTGACATCCACACAGTGCTCAGCCAACTTGCGGCGGTATCGACCATCAAGGTCAGAGACAGAGAGGCAATGCAGGTAGGCATCCAACCAATAGAGCTTTCTGAAATGGAGAGCCACGAGTTACCGATACAGACATTATGCTTATGAAACAGCGACCGAATTTCCTATCCAAGCTACAGTGGAATCACAAAGACAGCTATTAGAAGGCACTTTGCCCCAAGAAATGAGGGGCAAGGGGAAACAGGAAATTGTCCTTCCTGTAATGAGGCAACAGAAGATTCAAGAGCGAGCTATAATTCCCACACCTCGCAGAGATTCTGGTTTTACTTTCTTAATGCAGTATAAGCTTCCCTCCCAGGCAATGGAAAGGCTTAGAGGAACAGGGATGCAGAAGGGAGAGCAATTAGTGTCATGAACTACAGTTTAAATGGTAGAGCCAAGGAAACAGACTTGTCTGAGGGAATTATTGAGAAAAGGAACTCTGAATTGTGACAACCTTAAGATACAGAGAAAACCTTACCCCTCCCTGACCCTGTCTGACTTGACTGGCAACATGAGTTGCTTCTTCTGTGCCATCTTACTTAATCAAACTTAAGAACCTTTAGAAACTTATTAGAATCTTTTGGAAACTTCTACCTTAAGGATATTTCAGTTCTAAATCTACTGCTATTCAATAAAATCTGTCCATTTTCCATAAGGCAGGAATTCTTAATCTGTGGTCCTTAATCTTTCATCATGGTAGGTGAGGCTTTGGGAGAATCTATGAACCCTCTAAAACTGATGAAAAATTGTGTGAGTGTAAACATTCTACATGCTTTTATCCAGCATGGGGTTCATGGCTTTCAGCAGAGTCCCAAAGCAAAGGATTCAACGCCCCTAGAATGAGTGTCATTTAAGATCTGTTAGTCAATTCCACCTAGAAGGAGAGTGATTTCCCTTCTAGAAGGCCTGGGGAGCCCTACTCCAACCAAGCTGGATGTCAGACTATTACAGTGTTGGCACAGCAACATCCTGTTAACGAGGATGAGAGAATGAGTGAGTATGCATAAATCTACAAGCCTTGCCCGTTAATTCACTTGGGTAAATCCTGATGAATGAGACAGTCACAAGCCTGGATTCAAATCTCTATTAAGGTGAAAAAAGGTTATAGTATTTTTTAAAAATCATATTTAAAAAATAGTTTTTAAAATATTTAAAATTTTTAATAATTTTTAGCTTTTAGAAAGCTCCTCTGTGTTTTCTTACCTGGCAACCCAATCTACAGCCAAACTTTCTGCTGCTGGTAGTTTGTGGTTAATGACTGTCTCCCTGTTTGTCTTATTCAGAAACATTCTCTCAATGACTTTATTCTCTGCATCAATCCAATACAATCTCTTTTCTACTCGGTCAAAATCCAGAGCCACAGCATTGCCCAGTCCTTGTAAAATGAGGGAGTAATAATGGCCATCTGTAGTTAGATTCCTCAAATAATAACGGTTGCTAAAAATGAGATAGGGTTCGATGTTACTGTTCTGCCGGCAGCTCTTTCCATCTGGTTCTCGGATGTAGCCTGGGGCACACTTACAGATGTAGGAGCCCATTACATTCTCACACATCTGACTACAGACAAAGGGCGTCTCCTTGCATTCATCAATATCATCACAACTCCGTTTGTCAGACATAAGCTTGTAACCAGGACGACAAGAACAATAAAAACTGGTGAGGGTGTCTGTGCAGTTTTGGTCACAGCTGCTGAGCAAAGGGTCATTGCACTCATTAACACCTGTAAGTAAGTAAAAGACAGGTATTAGAGAAGCTAAAACGTTGTACAACAGACCCACCACAATGGTCCAAAGATCAACCTTCTCACTGGACAGCCTAATTCTTGATCAATCATGTTAAAAGAGGACAGACAATAAGGGTTTTCTGAAGGCCAGAGATATTCAATAGTCACTATTTTTCAATATCCTCCTCAACTTAATCCTTCACCAGTGGTTTCAACAACTAATATAATAAACAAACCTATGTTTGACTTCTAATCCCATACCTGCCAATCTCCTTGTAACCAATAAGTAAAATGACAGAGGAGAGGAGAAAGAAGAGCAAAAGAAAAGAGCCTGGTCAGTGGTGTGCTGATAAAATAGTTCTTGGGGGTGGGGGGAGGATGCTGTGATTCATAGCATCCTCCATTTCAGTGGTGTGACTCTCATACCATGGCCAATTTCAGGACCAGGGTGACATCACCAGACATGGAGCTGGGAAGAGATGCATACATTTGGCTCTCTCAATATAGGATGAGCCTCCCAGCAGTCCACCAGGTGTAATTCTGCTTGGTCCTGTGACACATGGCCAAGCTCACCCAGAAACTGCCTCCACAAGGAAGAGAACATGCTCCTATTAATTCTATATTTTATAAATGCTCAACTGGTTTACCCATGGAGGTCGGAATAAGAGGGAGTTTAAAACTCTCCTCTTCAATCACCTAAGGATGAAAACGAACAAAGGAATCCTAGCAGAGGGACAGCTCAGACAACAAGTCATTTTAAGGGCTCAAAGGGTTTGTCCTGTTTAACAACGGTGTTAGCTACAAATAGTATGAATTTGCTCATCTTCTATTCTCTGTAATGACTGCCTACGTGATGAATTTGCCTAAAAATGTTTATGTACTAACCTTATATACCAAGAAATGCTTACCTTTTGATAGACAAGCTATAGGAATTTTCTGGTAGTAATCTATTTAGAGGACAGACTAGAAAGTCCCAGTGGGTCATAAAGGGTTGAAAATCCACATGAAGTCTCACTGTTTTCCTTTTCCCAAATTTTCTGTTATACTCACCACATCCTTTCTCATCACTGTTGTCTGAACAGTCATCTAGGTGGTTGCAGACTTTTGCCATATCAATGCAGTTCCCATTGTCACACTTGAACTGATGAGGGGGGCATGTGGTTTCTGGAGTGTGGCATAGGTGCTCCAGCTCATCAGACCCATCTCTACAGTCATTTTCCCCATCACAGACATCCTGCTTATAAATGCACAGCCCATTCTGACAGGTAAACTGGTTCTCACTGCAGGTGGAGTAGGAGCAGTTCCTCTCATCACTGTAGTCCCCACAGTCATTGCGCCGGTCACACCTGTATAATGAGACCCAGTACCACTCTTGGAAAGGTTGACAAGCCTCAACTATCACCCATTTGAGCCTTTGCTACTTCCCCTGTCTACCTGAATGTCAGGCCAGCTATTTCAGTAACAAGATCACCCATGTCCTTAGTTCCCTCTCTCCCAGAATCTTTATTTACCTCACCAATCTCCAGCTATAGAAGAATCTAATATTAACATTCCATATGATTTCCCCAGGTACTGGTTGATACCATTAGAAAAAATAACTGCATTCATTTTTAAGCAACTGAAAAATTAATTAAACACAAATTTATAGTTTTGGTGTTTGTTCGAACTATTCATCAGACAATGTGATGACTTATGGGCACAGGCAATATCCTGGGCAGCCATATGATAGACGCGCCCATACCCAAGTGAACATATATCATACATAAGATCATTATGTGTCCTCCACGAACACCTATCTTCCAATTGGAGTAATGTTTGCATTGCCCTGTTCCTTCCATCTTTAATCATAATACCCTGCCACCTAAATGAGATTCAAGTAGTCATAGTGTTGGGAAAGAGGGAAAACTAGTAGAATAGCATGGGCTGTTGGCAAAGGAACAAGACATTTCCTAGTCCTATTTGGGGACCTAACATTCCCAGGCATCACAAGGACAATATAACTCCCTGAAATTCTATAAGCCAGGCTGGTGCTGGTCTTTCTTCTCCACATTATTCCAAAATCCCCTGAAAGTCATGATTACTCAAGGGGTCCTGTTGACAGTAACAAAACATAAGCATATAGGAATCATGGAATTCATAATAAAGGAATTAATAAGTATGAAGGAATCCTGGATAAGGATTCACAAAGCTAATGTTTGACAATTCATTAAAGGATTTACTATGGAGGGCACAGGTGCTGGAGGCACAGCAGTAAAAGATGTTAAGATACCAAAGCTGAATATGGTCAAGTTTACAACTGATCTATGGTCAGGTCACTAATCAGCAATGCCATCCACAAACCTAGGGTGCTGGCAAAGTGATTTATAACAAAATGTGTGCATGTAACTGGAAAGAAAGTTGTGATCAGAGCAAGCTGGTTCAGCCCCATTTGGTCTTCCGGGAGCTATTAAACTCATTTCCAAATGATTTGAAACACCAATGCTTTCTTTCCTCTAGATCCAACTCAAAAGGAAAAAAAAAAAGTCAGTTAGAAAAGCAAATCAGAAGATATCTGGACATAATTGAATGTCAATATTCCAGCAAGCTGCTCAAAACTCAGTCTTATCCAGGTTCTTCAGCTGCATCAGTAATGAGCCAAGAGGAAAAAAGTCAATAGGAAAAATGATCCCCTGTACCACCATACCAAATGGGGGAACATGCAAAAGCAATTCAGAAAGCTCAGTCAAAACAAAACAAAACAAAACCAGAGTGAGAGAAAGGGGGGGGGGGGAGGAAGGAAGGGAGGAAAGAAGGAACAAAGAAAGGAAAAGATGAAATCAATAAGTCTGGTAGGACAGGGGTAAGTCACAAGTAATCACAAGATCACAAGTAATCACAAGATCACAAGTAATCGCAAGATCACAGTAATAATGGAATCATGAAAAAGGAGCTCAGAAAGTTCAGGAAGGAAGTAGAGGTAACCTAGAATCTGATAAAAATTAAGACCAGATACATATCTCTTCTGTAGATACCAAGGCTGGGTCTCCAGAAAATATCTCAGACTGATGGTACTAAATATTTACAGAATTTAGAAGAACATATAGCAGTACAGCATAATAAAACTCTTTAGCAAGTCGGGAGAAAATACAGATAAGGATTTATTCACTTTCATTACAAAAAATTAAAATCTACAGAACACATCCACATCAGTTAAATATGGACAAAAAATAGTGAAATATGATTTCACTACAAAAGAAGACAGCTCTGTCTTCTGAGTGTCTTCGGGGTCAATACAACCACCGCTCAGCAGTGTCTACTTGGGCTTCATCATTACCATTTTTTGGTCATAATGCCAAGCCCCTGTGCCTTTTGCAGCACTCACAGGACATGACTTGACCTTCTCTGGCCTCCTTAGGACTACCCTCACGAATACACAGCTCTGCACCACACTGGATTTCAAGGCCTGTTGAGGGACTGCCTGCCCCTAAGCCCATGGTTCCAGAAGCTCAGCTGCTCCGACCTTGTGCCAGCTTTTTATGTTTTCCATCTCCTTCCTTAGCAGGTGATGAGCTGACAGTTCTTGTTGCTGACGGCATGCGTGTATGTCCTTTCACCGTCATAGGCACATGCAATATCTTTCCTTCACTCCAGTTCTATGTGTCCAAATGCCTAATATATATTGTCACCCCAGGAAATCCCACTACATCAAACTCACTATCTACCTGGAGCAAACTCCCTCCTGGGCTCTTCTACTTTTCTTAATGTTCTTACTATTCCCCTAGTCCATCAGGGTTACACATCATTTTTCTTCTCAATTTCCCTATACATCCAAAAATTTGCCAAGTGGGGATAGTGAGAAGGCAGGGCACCAAAGAAAAAGTATAAATCTTTGTAATGGCCCATTTAGAGAAAGTGATAAGAAATCAAGCAACAGGATATTATAGGAGAGGTCCACAAAACTGGCAGGCAGTGCGCTGAAACTATTTTGACCTGTAGTACTCTAAGAATTTTACATTTTGTTTCCAGCATTTAAAATCAGAGTATTTAGGGGCACCTGGATGGCTCAGTCAGTTAACCATTCCACTCTTGATTTCGATCCAGGTCATAACCTCAAAGTCATGAGATCCAGCCTCATATCAGGCTTCCTGCTAAGCATGGAACCTGCTTAAGATTCTTTCTCTCTGCCCATTTCTACACCCTCCCCCACCCTTTCCCCCTCCCCCTCTGCCCCTCCTCCATCTCCCTCAAAAAATAAATAAGTAAAATCAGAGTATTTAATATGAAAATCCAGATTTCCCTTTCTCTCAAAATAGAACAGCACTTCTGTGCAATGCTAAACAGCATTTGTATCTCTTAGCTGGAACGTGCAATCTCAGCTCACCTCACCTGCCTCTTCCCATTGTTTCATTGCCTCTAAGCCTAAGTGCCAAGCTCCATATGATCATGCTTGTACTGTTAGTTTCCTTATAGCAAAGGGAAAAATAAAATATTTCTTGTATCCATGCCTCTACTCCCATGCCTCTACACCAAGTGGAAAACCAAGAGTGTCACCTGCTTCAAGAAAGAATTTTCTTATATCAAGCCCACTTCATTCACCGGCCTGGCCCTCTGGACAAGTTACATTATGCCTTTCATGAACCGTAAGCCCTTTTACCATCATGAGCCCCTTCCTCCATGAACATATTAAAAATTGTATTTAATGGTCACATTGGTATAAAGGCAAATATATTAATATTATGTATTAAAATACTCTCGTTGATCTAAACGTTCTCTTTTTTCTTTTGATTTTAAATTAAATCCAAACATTTTCATAGGCCACTAAAAGTACATTACGGCCATGATGCCTAATGGATAAATTAGCCCTGCCCCTGTGGACATTTGAGGTTACTGGGAAATTTTCTAAGCCCCAATTCACCTGTATGAGTGTGGGACACACAATCCATTACTACAGGTGAAATCATTTCCAGAGCAAGATCTCCTTGTGCAATTCTGATGCTCATCATAGCCATCGGTACAATCCGCATCGCCATCACAGACCCAGGATTTAGGAATGCACTTCCTGGATGGAGGCACATTGTTTGCACAGAGAAACTCAGAACTTGAGCAGTTGTGACTCTCTGAAACCAAAGCACACAAGAAAAAGAAACCACATGAAGATTCATGGTAGTAGTCAAATCCATTCTGAACCATTTTGCTTGCTTTATATTATTTAGTAGTCTGAGGGATGAGGCGAAATTAGAGTAAAACAGGTAGACAAGTCACATTACTATCCTAATAACAGATTATAATAAAAATACCTTTAAATTCCATTTTAACTGCTCTGGACCTTGAATTTTTTTTTCAGAAGTAAGAAATAAACATAATAAAACATCTCATTTAGTTTTCCATAAAATTAATGTAAAATCCTATTTTTCCCTTACAGCTTCAGAAAACTATTCCCATTTGTTATTTGTATAACCAAAAATGACTTATACTTAGTAAAAAAATTTTTGGTTAACAAAGTGTAATCACAAAAACACAAAGTGAGATAGGTATTTTTATGCCAGTTCTACAGATAAAAATTGGAGCTCAAACTAGATGGCTCCAAGTCATAAAACTTTCTAAAGACCTAGGGCTTCAAATATGGTCTTTTTTCTCCAAATTAAGGGTTTTTCCACTACATTACAGTTACCTCCCAAGTAGAATGACGGTATATAGGAGGATAGGAGGAGAATATGTCAATAAGAGTCGTCAGAAACCATGACACTGTTCAGAAAAGGATGAGATGCTAAAATATAATTTAAAAACCTGGCATTTTATCCAATCTCATTGTGGATGAATGGGAGACATAAGAGGGGGAGGTGGGAAAAGTACATGCTAGTCTATGTTTGTGCAGCTGCCAACTACCCATTTCAATGGATAGAGTACATATAGACCCAGTCAATGACATATGGGGTTACAATGAAATGCAAACATCAGGGAGCCACTGTACAATGGCTATACAATGGAAAGACACTCTTCTAAGACATCGTAGCTGAGTTCCATGCACTGTTGGTAATGGAAAATGGTGTTTCATGGTCCGTTCCACAAACCACTCAAAAGGAATAATGCTCCTTCCACCCACTCCTTGAAATAACCACAGCAAGGTAATAGATGAAACTGGAGGCACAGTTAATTGCTATACTGTTTAAAGCTGCTAATAAGATTGGCCAATTGAGTTCTCTTTACCTGCTCCAGAAGTATGGGACATTATTTCTGTTAGCTACATGTAAGAGAAAGATAATCAACATTAAAATCATGTTTTTAACATTTTAAAGCATCTAAGTGGATGCTATCAAACAACTTCAGAGTGTAAAAATAAGGGTAACATTTTATCAGCATGCAATCAATTAAAGAGGCATCTGACTGTCATACTCTCCAATGACACAAAAATAAATCTCCCAATTCCAGTTTCCCTTGCATCTCTGCAGAGGAATGAAGGTTTCACTTACCACAGTGGTGTCTTTCATCTTCATCACTCATGTCTCCACAGTCATTATCCCCATCACAGATCCATTCCTCTCGAATGCACCTCCCACTGTCACACTTGAACTCACTACTTAAGCATGTTGCTTCAAGGTACTCTGAGGAAAGATAAAAAAAACACTGTCAGGGAAAAAAGTGGTTTGCAGTCTTAGAAGAAGCCTGCTATCACATGGGCTGTCTAAAAAACCTGACAGAGCATTATCTAGCTATGTACAGCTATGTAGGCCCTCTAAGGAGCCTGGTACCAGTGACCAGTACTCTAAGACTGAAGTAGTCAAATGAGGGTGCAAAGCCTCATTATTTTTTGTTACTAGGATGTGATTTGATATTTCCTTACAGGTATGATAGAGATATAATAGTCTTTTCCCAAGAGACTATAAATTACTATTTCACACATTTCATTTTTAAGTCTACTTTTCATCCCAAAACATTTTGTTTGATCCCAACCATCCTCCCAGCATGCCTGATCCCCATCTTCCGGTGTGCACTCTCTCTTTTTATTTTTTATTATGTATTATTTTATTTATTTATTTATTTATTTATTTATTTATTTATTTATTTATTTATTTTGCTTTTCTCCATAGCACTTGCTACCTTTCAACATGCTATACAATTTACCTGTTTTGTTGCTTGGGTCCCTTCACTAGAACATAAGCACCATGTGGGCAGGGATCTTTGACTTATTCACAGATATAGCCCCAAAGTGCCTAGAACATAAGTGCTCAATAAATATTTGTTGAATTAAACTGATAAGATAACTTTATGCTTTAAATTAGACATCAGTGACTCAAATTCTTTCATCATAACCCCACATATCCTTATCAACTATTTGTCATAGGCCCATACACACAGGGTCCCCTCAAAATTAGTCTAAGGCAAAAGTAAATTAAATTTTAACTATAAAAAATATATCATAATGATAACAGTAAGGAGAAACAGGACCTTTCATAAGCTGCTAAGAAAGGAATGTACATCACCACAGCCTTTTTGAGAGTCAGAGACCCTTTGGCACAAAAAAACACCCCTAGAAATCTAGAAATCTAGCCTATAAGCATCTTTCCATTGTAAGGTCTCTATTTGTGTTTTAAAAATTATATATTAGCATATACAGAAAAGGATAAGGAGAATTCAACACTCACCGGTAGTAGTGATTCTAACTGGAGAGTGAGAAGGCTGAGAAATTGGAAATTTTGCTTTTTTGTATACATCTTATGATTTCTTTAAAACAATACTCCTGCATATTATGAGAATGCATCCATAAATAGGATAGGCAGTTGGTACCACTTACTGACTTTGGTTCCCAGGGAGAAGTTTGGAAATGATACTTACTCTTCTTTGAACCAATCATTCTTATATCTAAGCCAATCTCTAATACTATTCCATTCACCTAATAGTTATGTATTTCCATTATAGATCCTTAAAATTCTACATGTCCTTTCCTTTCTACAAAACTATCAGTATTAAAAAAAAAAAAAAACTATCAGTGTTGGGGAAAAAGGACTTGGCAAAGAGCTTCAAATACTACTCCCCTGAGAGAATAGAAATGGAAGATAGTCTGATTCAGCTGTAAAACTATGAAAATGGTACCAAGAAAATAATATCAAATAAAAATTTTATATATAATTATTGTATTGCAGATAACTGTATTACAATAGGGGAAAGATAAAAGCCATCTAAATGCTTGGAAACAGTTAATGCAAAGATAATACAACCACTCGATGGAATATTATACTGCCATGAAAAGGAGCATGACGGGCAGCCCTGGTGGCTCAGCAGTTTAGCGCTGCCTTCAGCCCAGGGCCTGATCCTGGAGGCCCAGGATCGAATCCTGTGTCGGGCTCCCTGCATGGAGCCTGCTTCTCCCTCTGCCTATGTCTCTGCCTCTCTTTCTCTCATGAATAAATAAATAAATAAAATCTTAAAAAAAAAGGAGCATGAAGACTATGTAAACAAGGGTCAGCAAACTTTCTCATAACCAGGTAGCAAATATTTTAGGCTTAGAACATATGTTCTTTGCCACACCTACCTGACACTGCTATTGTAGCACAATAGCAGCCATAGACAATAAGTTGCTACAATCTAATAAAATTTCATAAAGATAGGCAGCTGGACATGGTCATAGTTTGCAGAGTGATTCATTGACAGATAAAAAAGCAATGACAGTTATGTTAAAAAAAATGTGCATGGACATAGATTAGAACTTGGAAAGGTTAATAGCAGCCTTCAAATACAAATAGGCAAAAGTGCCTCCAGGAATACAACCAAAGGCTCCCAGAACTTCTTAGTAAACTCAGATGGCCATGGGACCTTACCTCATAAGCTGGCACACAGAACAGGAGGAGGATGTGTGTATCTAATATGGCCCTGCCCCGTATATATAATTCCAATCACTCTTGCATCCTCCCACAGCCTTTGGGCCAGAACTCAACCAAACTCCGAAATTCCAATTCACAGTCAATTAAAGTTAGTTGAACTCTATAAGCCAGGCACAATATTAGGTGCATCACCAACATAATCTCACTTCATGAGCATCAGTCAGCAGCCTCCATACCCTGATCAGCTCCCCACATGGCACCCTACACTAACAGGTTTTTTTTATTTTTATTTATTTTTATTTATTTTTCCAATTTATTTATTTATGATAGTCACAGAGAGAGAGAGAGAGAGGCAGAGACACAGGCAGAGGGAGAAGCAGGCTCCATGCACCGGGAGCCCGATGTAGGATTCGATCCCAGGTCTCCAGGATCGCGCCCTGGGCCAAAGGCAGGCACCAAACCGCTGCGCCACCCAGGGCTCCCAACAGGTTTTTTTTTAATGCCTGTCTGCTGAGGCTGAGTGGTTTTATCGTCTTAGCTGAGAGGAGAGGCACAGAATGTAAACATTTGACAGCTGTGATCCTAGTCTGTACTTGGAAGTAATGGAAGAGTTTCTCTAGCTGCATCATAATGCTTGTCTCGCTTGCTTACTCTCTTACCACAAGTGGCAGGTTCATCAGAGCCATCAGGACAATCTCCCTCTTCATCACAGTACCAGTGTTTAGGGATACAACGTCCAGACGTACAGGGAAACTCATCACTGCTGCACGTGTGAGAAGCTGAGGACAGAGGTAAAACCCAGGAGTAAGACACAGGCTTGTTCCCATTAGTCTTAACCATTTGCCCATATATCTGAAATAGGTGCCAGGGAAAGAAGACTGAGGTCTGGGCAGAGTTTTAAATAAGCTTTTGGGGGGTGGGGGAAGGGGAAGGCAGGGAGAGAGAAGGCAAGCAATACTGCTCAACTTTTCTTTCTAGATTCTAGAAACCCAACAGAAAATTGTATTTGTTAGAAACATCAAAGAAATATCTTTTTGATATATGAAACAAGTTACATATAAGGAGACTTGGTTCTATGTTTTCTGCTGTGACCTAAAAGTAAATAACTTCTATGGAGACAATATTAAAAGCAGAAACGACCCTATCTGAGCTCAGCCCACATGGTTTTAAAAAGACAGTTGTATTCTTATTCATCCTTGTTATATGGGATCTTTACTTGCAAAAATGGCTTTACCTATTCTTGTCTTGAGTAATCTTAGGTAGCTCTGGTCAGATGTACTTTCTAAATTGTTTTGTGGGTACAAACTAAAATCAAGTCTTACATTCTTCTGGTCTACAAGGCCCTTTGCTTTGGACCTTGGTATCTGATGATTCACAGGGGTAAAATTGATAAGGAAGCAGGTCTCTGATAGGTCATACTATCTCTAATCTACATGTCCCTCTCTGATGGCTACATCTTGAATTCTGCTTTGTCCTGTTCTTACTGCAACTGACGCCTATTCTATGACTGTACCCTGGTCTGGTGATAATTACTAAATTCTTAAATTATGCATCTATTTATGCTGATAGCCTCAAAGTTATCAAGCTTAAGAAAGGCCTTTTAATTCAATGTATAAATACAGGGAAATGCTTGACTGAACCAAATTGCTAAATACAAAACAAAGGTTTCTGAAATTCAAGCATATTTAAAAGAAAAGTTCTTTCAGTTACTAATGGTAACTTTAATCATATTTAGAGTAAATATAAGAGCTTGACATCCATATTCTGTTGTGGGCAGTGATTCCTGAAAACAAGAGGCCCTGGACTCTGGGAGAAATGGCTCCACAATTGTAAAAGGTCAGGTATCAAAGCAGGACTCTGGAACAAGTATTTGGAGTAGAAATCCATTCAAAGACAACAGAGAGAGAGGTTGCTTATGCTCCTCTAACCATATCCTAAAGTAACTGCCTGAGGTGACAAATAGCCCCAACACTTAGGCTATTATTAGCTCCAGACATGCACCTCTGGAATCACAGAAAGAGCAGCAGGTTTCTCTTACCACAGAAAACAGGGCTTTCATCACTCATGTCTCCACAGTCATTGTCTTCATCACACAAGTAAAAATGAGGAATGCAAATGTTGGTCGTCTGACATTTTACATATCCAGGCTGGCAGGTGCGATCAGCTTGGAAAAGACAGCCAGATAAATATTTGGAACAGATTCATCACATAGATATAGCATTAAAAATGTCCATGCTAACTAACAGAGCTACTGGACTCAAAACACCAGAAGAGAGATATGTTTAAACCTCTCACAGAGGCATCAACCATGACAGTTATTTTTCACCATTGCTTCTAGAGTAAAAAGAAATTATTTCCAGCTAATGGGGGTGGGGGGTGAGGAGAGAGCATGGTTAGTTACTTTGTCCTTTAAATCATCTGTTTTAATTATTTAATAGCACCAACAAGAGTCTCAACTCTTAGTTAAATAAACTATGGTATATCCACACAGTGGAGTAATATGTAACTGTAAAAAGGAATGAAAAAGATCTCTGTACATTAATAAAGAAACACAGTACAAATCTCCAGCATACCTTGTTAACAGAAATAAAGCACGATTAAAAGCCAATAATGAATCTCTCCTCTAGCTATCCAAGATATTGAAAGGAAAGAAGGCTAAGGTGAAGAAGGTGGATACCCTTTGGATAGATTGAGAAGATAAGAAGGAAAGACCGCTGTGAATATACCGATCATATAATTTTGACCATGGAACCATGTATATTACTTTGTATAAATAACAATGAAATAAAAATGGAAAAAGGAAACCAATTCTTAAAATTTGGAAATGGTAATAGAAGCAAATGCTACATCAAGTTAATAGCATAATCATTCAGAGAATAAATTATTCAAGTGACTTTAAAACCATTATTCTGTCTACATCGCAGGACATAATCTAAGAACAAAAAGGACCTAAAAATCTTAAATCATGATTAGTAGATTTATTAGTAATAGTATTACTCGTGTGGTTATTTTGAAATTATAGGCATTTCAAAATTATGGTAGAATAAAGCAAATAAGTAAATATCCTAATGTCATCAGAAACCAATATTTTAAGCATAAAAGAGACAGAATTATAAAATCTAAATTAAAAAATTATAATCTTAAATTAAAATAGGAAAGACTAATATACACTTTTTTTCTTAAAAAATTGTATTTCCTACCTCTGTATACTGAAAAGCCCTGAAATGAGAGCCAAATAGGAACCAGCAACTCAACACTGTGGTAATCTCTAAATCAACAGAAGGAATGAGGTCTCTTTCCAGGTCTTAGGTAGGAAATGGACAGGAATGCGCCATGTCAAAATAACAGAGGACCCAACTTAGCAGAGCTCCCACTGGCCTAAGATAGTGAAGTTGAGTGCCAAAAAGACTAAATGACTTTACTGCACTAAAATTCAAATATGTAAAAATCCATTAGTCTAATACTAAAAACAGGACAAAAACTAGTACTCATCGGTCACCAACTCATTACTCCAAAAACTGACGAAGGGAAAGAATCGAGAATTTATCTCGCAGAATTATACTTCAGAGTAACAAAATAGCTGATAAGGAAAATTTCTTCTTTATGGAACTTTACCTAATATATGTAGAAGGAATAACAGAATTTTAAACACTTACTTTGTAACTTTTAAAGAAATAATGGATTTCTAAAATATGTTCATGTATGCTAAAACCACTGGGTAACAGGTTAATGGAAAGTTCTTAAGGGATGATTCAAGCTGACTCCTAAATCCACTAATTAATTTTATCATTACTTAATGTGGAACAACCAAGTATTATGTGTTTCATGATGTGATGCAACAGGAAATATACAGTTCCACCTATGGAGAATTCTTACTCAAAGAATTGAACCTAATGTAATCAGACCTCTAGGTACAAATTCCAGTTAGTAGGAAATCAGGACAAAATAAATGGCTCAATTAAGCAATTAGTCAAATCCAGAATGTGGGAGATCCACAGGATAACTCAATGGCTTTTAAAAAAATAAAGCCACTGCTAAGGTATAAAAGAGATTTAAGAGCCATAATCATCAAAATCCATGTGTAGACCTTGTCTGAATGGTAATATAACAGAGCAACTGCATAAAGACATTTTGGGAATAATGATTACACTCAAATTTGGATTGAGTAGTCAAGAAGTATTGTCAGTTTTGCCAGGCATCATAATGGCCTGGTAGTTGGTTTTCAAAATATCTTCATAAGTGACATGCATGTCTGAGAGTTGCTTTATAACACTCAGGAAAAAAAAAAATCAGGGGAAATGGATGAAACAAATAGATCAATTGTTGATAAATGTTGAAGTTGAGTAATGGATGCCTGCATTTTACTATTCTTTCTACTTCGGTACATGTTTGAAATTTTCCATAAGAAGGAGTTCTTTTAAAAGGCATATCCAAATAAATATTGTATGTAACTCTCCCTATAAAAGCAGCAGAGCATGGAGATATATCCAAATTGAAAATGTATTCAAATTTATGCACTGCTCTCTGATTTTCCCTGGATGCTGAGGTGCAAATCCCAGAAATTTCAGAGAAATAAATGAAACAATTTACCAAAAAATGAAAGAAAGAAATCATGACAGTCAACACTACACTGTATAGTTTTGTGCATAACAGACATTAACCACAACACATTTAGGCAATAGTATTTGTCAGTAACTATTGATACTTTTAAAACAAAAAAAATTTTGTCAAGTGAATTTTTAGTGTGGCAGATATGTAAACTAAAGATAAAATATTTGAGGATAAAATACTTAATGGTCATATGGGTCCATAAATTTAGGTGAATAATTCACATTAGAGCTGTTTTTAAAAACCATTTAGCAGAATATATTAAAATGAAATCGATGTTCTAGATACTTTTTTTTTTCAGAAAGCCTTTGTTCCTACATAAAAATGATCTCCCATGAGGTGAAAGAGACTCAAGAAATCAAAACACACACACACACACACAAAAGATTTCAGACCCCAAAGCACAATAAATACTTGTTGAACTTACAGCAATTTTTCTCATCTGAGGTATCATTATCATGGCAGTTGTTAATGCCGTTGCAGACAAACTGAAGAGGAATGCACCTTCTGTTACTGCAGGTAAACTCCACAGTGGCATTACATTCCCTGAACAGGCACCCTGCCTCATCACTATTGTCACCACAGTCATTGTAGTGGTCACAACGGTAATGATACTGGACGCATCGCCCATTGGCGCAGGTGAAGGCTGTCGGCTGGCACGTATGAAATGCTAAGAAGAAGAAAGAATATCAATTAAAGCATCATCCTAGTTCCTAAAAAAAGAAAAAAAAATACAATCAAATGAAAGGGATACTTTGAGTTTACCTTCTAAAGCAAAAATGGCTGCAAAAACGGACTGCGTGCAAAGTGAGATAAACTTTCAATTAGATTAAACAAAATAGGTTGTATACTTTTTTTTGAGCAAATTAGATATTTTAAGCAAATGTCAGAGTTACTTCATTTCTCTCTCATCTCAATTTAAAATTTTATCCCAATCACAGAAAAGCATACAAACACAATTTCCTAGGGGAAAATAAAACTCTTAGCCCCTACACAGTCTATTGGAAAAATGTAGCTAACTTCTAGTATTTTACCCACCCCATCTGGATGGAAGCTGAACACTGATTTCAATAAATTTTTAGGGATCCTTCTGCTATGAAAATTAATAAAATGATAACAATCACCTATTAGAGCTCTTAGTTCCATGCTAAGCCATGCTTAACACGCACCAAGGCCCATGCTATGTTTTTCATATATTTCTCTCACTCCTCACAGAAATTTTAGTAATAGATCCATCTTACAGATGAGGTGTCTGAGGCTCAGATAGGGAACTTTCCAATGGCTACACACGTTATAAATGGCATAACAAAGATTTCAATCCAGCATCTTTGCTCTAAACCACTACAGAGGTGCTTCCTAATAAAGCATCATACACTATTCCCTGGCATGTGTATCAGCTTATATGTGATTTAACAGTCTGAATTCTTGGACTAAATGTTTTCAATTCTAACAGGACACATAGATACAAAATTCAAACCTATTCACATACAGCAGGATTCTGTACCAAACACTTGGCATAAAGACAAGTTTACCTCCTAATGAAAGCTCCAAGAGTCCAACTCACCACAGACGCTTTCCAGCTCATCACTGCCATCACCACAGTCATTATCGTTGTCGCATTTCCATTGCTCCAAGATGCAGTGCCCATTGAGGCAGGTGAACTTGGAACTATCACATCGTGTACCATTGTCCACAATGCAGTGTTTTTTGTTGTTGGCCAGATACCAGCGGCCCTCATGTGGACATTGGCACTCAGCACCATTTGGACCTGAATAAAAGTTGGCCCAAAAAGCAAAAATTTGTGCAGCAATCATTCATATTTTCTCTTCCAGAAGAGCAGTGGCAATATTTCTATATTAAAGGCACTAGAAGACATACCATAGAAACTCTTCCCATCAGCTTCTCAACTATATTGAGTGTTTTACTCAGAATGAAAAAAAAAACCCACCAATTCTAATAAACATGGCTAAGTCACCCTAATCTTTAACAACTAGCTCTTCCCTACACTGAAACATAGAAATGATTCTCACTCCTTAGCAAAATCTATAAAGCAATAGTATCAAAAGATGCATCTTCCTATGAATCAGTTGCCATCTATAAAATACACAATGAATCATATAATGCCACACTTTAAAATATCATCAGAAATATTTCAAACTATAAATAGTACCTCCTAAGTGGAAGAACTAGATCCTTTCATAAGGGAGGTAAGCTCATTGTTGGGAATTTTTATGAGTCATGAAGTTTGGCAGCCAAAGACCCCATCTTTCATTTTTTTTCCACCAAGCTTGAGTTAAAATTGCCTTCATAAGAGGGCTCCATATCAAATAGAAAAGAAACCTGTTAAAGTCTTCCTCTAAACATATAAACCCCCAAATCTATTTTACGAATTACTCTGAAATCAAGGAGAATCTGGAATTTTTTTGCCCTGTTAGAGCTGAATATCCCTCAGCCTTCCCTACCAAGCATCATCATTATTATTCTACACGATTCATTCTTTGTGGGCAATGCCTTACCTGGCGCACAAATATGACTGCAGCCCCCATTAAACTCGCTGCAAGGATTGCTACATTGCTGCTGTTGGTTCTTCACGACAACACGAATACCATTAGGCCGGAAGGGAAAACTCGTGGTCATTGCCGTCTGACCTGACCCATCATATTTGTTAGCTCGGTAAATTCTTTTTGTGTTCCAGTCAGTCCAATAAATATACTGGCCATAGAGAGTCAAGCTAAAAGGATGAAAGGCTGTGTTGACAATGACCTCACGCTGCGTGCCTGTTAGAGTGCTACGTTCAATCTTCTGCCTAAAATGAAGTAAAAAACAAAATGTTGGAATCCAGAAAGACTAAGTCTTTCAAATGGCAGCCCACTGCCTGGGCCTAACCATTCTTTTACGCAAGACCCCAATTTTCTTTTCAGGAGCAGCATATGGCAGGAAGAAAAGTTTCATCTGATGATGGGAGTCTTCATTTGCATATCAAACAATGGCCTACAAATTCATTGATTTCCAAATATTAATCTAACCTTTAAGTAATCCTACAAAGGGAGCCAAGCTGAAATTTAAAATAGGAGAAAATTATGAAATAATACATACAATGCATGGAACTCGGTGTTTAGCAATAATAGTCACTCAATAAAATATGAATTACATTTTCCTTCCCACTCCCTTAAGGACTTTCTCGATTTGTCATTTACCTAGTACCCAGAGGTATTTACCTATAATGATCCAAATTTAGACACTAAACATCATTGCTTGCTTCAAATGAGAAGATGAAGAAAAGATGAGATTGTTAGGTGCTTAGTGTCACAGCAGAAGACCAAAATCTTAAGAAAATAAGCAAAGTTAAGATTCCTGACATGTAGACACCAGCAATAATAAAAGAAATCATCTCATCTTTTCAACTATTCCATTAGGATGATTGGAATATGAGTGATTTCAGGGCTACTTGAAGAAGCTACATATAAAATTAGAGTTAGAAAGGAAAACACTATGAAATTGGCTGAGATGACCATAGTTAAAGACTAAAGGAAAATGTTTTTAACTGAAGGCTAAAGCCCAGAGGACACTTAATAACAATGTGCATTTAAAAGATATTCTATTTTATGATAGTTACATGGGGCTTGGATTTTATAAATTGAGTGATTACATTTGTAATTATAATTGAAATTAACTCATCTAGTAATGTATCTTTAGATGCCTTCTAGTTCATAATTATTCAATCTCATGATAGATCAATTTTCACAAGTACATTCACCAAGCTAGAATATGGTTCATAAAACTGTGATTCTACATTTTGGCCATATCTATTTGGCATATTATATTTTCATCGCATTATGCAAATCCCTCCTCTGAAAGTGGAAGCAAGAACTCTTCTTATCAACACCCACAAAAATAATGAAAGAACGTACAGACTGGCATCTGCCCAGTAAAGAAGATCATTTTCGTAGTCCAGAGTGAGCCCATTGGGCCATACCAGGCTGCTGTTCACAATAGGTACCCGGAAATTTCCTCCCAGTGTGGCTCTCTCAATTTTGGCATTAGTACCCCAGTCAGTCCAGTACATGTACCTAGTCATCAAAAAGGAGTCATAATTAGTTGACCACCAGGAACCCCATACCTTTTAGTTAAAAAAAAGAACGGCAGCCTTCTTTAACTGCAAATTTCACATTAATATAGCAAATGAAACCCACTCCATCATCACCCACAAAACTTCCTAAAACTTACTGAGTAAGAGTAGTAATTCCTATTACATAGCCAACCTTTCTAGCAACAACAGGAATTACTTCCCAAAGTTACTCATGTTCTTTCACCCTTGAATATATAGCTACAGAGTTTCAAGTCCATAAAATGTTGGCTGTCTATGAACATAACCTAATTTCAGGCCCCACTCCCTCCAGAAATAAGCATATAGAAAGTATGAAAAATAAGACTGTGGCATACCCTCGGCAAGGATCTAATACAATTGCTCTTGGTTTTGAAACGTGGGCTATCACAGTGCGCTGAGACCCGTCCTCCGCCATGGAGTTAATTGTCTGGTTGGTGTAGTCACTGTAATATATTCTTCTATTGATCCAGTCAAAGGCAATGCCATCAAGATTCCCTTTACCTGGACATACACCAACAAACACACACAAAGGCATTAAGAATCCTAAAAAGCATTTTAGAACCCCTGGGGTCATCCACATGTTTTGATTACATTGCGTCAACTTCCAAGATAAGCTGCTCCTGGAGTGCCCTTACCTGAAATAACAGCAGTGGGTGATCTGGTCCCTGAATTTAGACTGACGTATGAAATCCGACTGTTTCCAGATTCTAACGATTGTGTGAAGTAGATTCTGTTACTTAGGCCATCATAGGCTAGGTCTACAGCAACTCTATCCACACTTATTGCTTGGAAAGGTGGGCTATGAACCTCAGGGTCCAAATGTAAGCTTCTCAAGGTGTTTTCCAAGGCAAAGATGAGGAAATTTTCTGATGTCATGGCACAGCTCTTGCCATTACCTTCTAGAGTTCCAAAAGCACAGCCACATTTTGCAGTGTCCAATCCAGGCAGAGCAAAGCAGAAATGGGTGCATCCACCATTATTTTCCAAGCAAGGGTTGTTGTTGACCTCAGCTGGTGATCGGGGCTGAACACTCTGGTCGAAGATGGTCACATCTCTTAGCCAATTGAGATTGTCCCTTATCACTGTTGGTGGCTCACTGCTATTTGGTTCCTTGCTAGCTTGGAAGATTTTTTTTAAATTCCTGTCTACCCATATGATAGAATTTCCAAAAACAGTGATGGCATAAGGAGTTGGGTAACGACTGCCATAACGAATCACTTCAGTTTCCTCTGCCTCAATACCAATCCTTGCAATTATATCTAAAGAATCATCAACCCAGTAAATGTAGCCATTGCTATGGTCTACTGCCAAGCCCCGTGGTGTGACAATGCCTTCTGATACAAGCACAGTTCGATTGGTACAATCAAGAAAAGAACGTTCAATCTTTGGGCTTTGCCCATAGTCAGCCCAGAAGAGATACCTGTTCTTGGGGTCTACAACAATATCCCTGGGCCTATCTGCTGTGGCTTTAAGGAGAATACGACGGTAAGTGGTATTGATCCGCAGAACTTCTATCAGTGTTTCAGACACGAAAGCATTGGTGAAATAAAGATTTCCTGCAGAAAATGGAAGAACGTGCTGATAAATGCAAAACCAAGAAGGAAAAAAGAGGGAATCTTTCCAAATTCAGAACAAAATATATAAGGCTGAGGTTTTGTCAGTAAATGTTATCTTTTACAAGATAATAAATGACTCAGTTTAGACTTGGAAAAATTTCTCTTAGGAACTAAAATTGTTTCGGGCTGCCTGGGTGGCTCGGCTCAGTCGGTTGACTGTCCAACTCTTGGTTTCAGCTCAGGTCATGGTCTCAGGGTCATGAGATTGAGCCCTGCCTCAAGACCCACATGGGTGAATGAGTCTGCTTGAGAGTCTCTCCCTGCCCCCTGCCCTTCCCCTACTCCCACACACTGTCTCTCTCTCAAATAAATAAATAAACCTTTAAAAAATTTTCTCCTTCAAATTTAAAGAGAAAGTGACTATCTTCAGCTTCTAAAGCAGATTAGAATTCATAGGAAGCATCATAACCCACTTTCAACTGAAAATTTTTTTCCCAGAATGTCTTTCCTCGGGCAGCCTAGGTAGCTCAGCAGTTTAGCGCCGTCTTCAGCCCAGACCATGATCCTGGGGACCTGGGATCGAGTCCCACATCAGGCTCCCTGCATGGAGCCTGTTTCTCCCTCTGCCTGTGTCTCTGCCTCTCTCTCTCTCTCTCTCTCTCATGAATAAATAAAATCTTTAAAAAATTTTAAAGAACGAATGTCCTTAAAAAAAAAAAAAAAAAGAATATCCTTCCTCTCCCACCTGAATGTTTAACACTTAAATCTCCAGAGATTCTCATACACGTTTTTATGGCATAAATTATACTCCAAACATGATCAAAGGAGCAAAGAGGGAAAGCTAGCAGCTTCTCCGCCTATTAGTGGTGTCAAGTGCCTCTGTGCTTAGTATTAACATAAGTTAATAGGCTAGTCTGACTAGTGTAGCTGTTTTCATCATATGAACCCTCTGAGCCACCAAAGCAAAAGCCCATTTGTCTTTGGACATTACACAGTGATGCAAATGCTAGAATAAAAACACAATGGTATGAAGACAATAGAATGAGTAGAGTGATCCCATACTGATTCCACGTAGTCAAAAGCCTATTGTTGAATGGTCAATTCTGCTACCAGGGAACATTTATTTTTGTCTGAGTCAAAATTACTCTGGAGATATCAGGCCAATATGCAATATGCTACTGATCTACCCTTTATATATTCAAATCCTTTCATCCAGGTTTGGCAAACTTTTTCTGTAAAGGGCCAGATAGTAAATATTTTAGGCTTCATAGAGCATATGGTTTCTTTCACAAGTACTCAGGTCTGCCATTGTAAACATGAAAAGCAGCCATAGACAAATAGGCACAGCTGTGTTCTAGTAAAACCTTCCTCACAAAAATAGGCATGGTCCAAAAGTACAAATCTCTAGTTATAAAAAAATAAGTACAACATAATGACTATAGTTAACATTGATGGATAGCATATTTGAAAGTGGTTAAGAAAGTAAATCCTAAGAGTTTTCATTACAAGAAAAAAATTTTTTTTCTTTTCTTCTTTCTTTCCTTTCTATTGTATCCATATGAGACAATGGATGTTAGTTGTACCTATTGTGCTAACCATTTAACAATATATGTAAATCAAACCATGATGCTGTATGCCTTAAATTTACACAGTGATATGTGTCAATTATTTCTTAATAAAACTGTTGGTGAAAAAACAGCCAGTGGGCTTCATTTGGTCCATAGGCCATAGACTCCTGCTTTAGCTATATTCTCAGAAGTGATAAAGGAATTTGTAATCAGAAATGGGATTTAGGAATCCAGTTAAAGCCTTATCTAACCATACTATGATATTTATTATTTAGAATAAACCCTTATTATAGTTCCTAGATTTTCATAATATATTAATATTTCTAAGTGATATCTACTTACCAAACCTGATTAACACACAATGATACCTATTTTTATAGAATAGGATCATAACTATAATACATTTACTACATTTGATTCTTAGTGTGTCATTCATAAAACTAATATTACACTGTATGTTAACTAATTGGAATTTAATTAAAAATTTTAAAATATTAAAAACTAAAATTAAAAAACAGCAGGTGATTTTGCTATGCAAGAGTAGGAACATATCAAGCCATATGTGAGGATAATTACCAACCAATTCAATGTCTTTGCACATCAAAGGAGATTCAGGGGTTATAATCACACAGAGTTTGTGGGAGCTTCAACAATGGTTAATGAGGGAATAAGTCAGTGATAGGGGTCCTGTTACCTCCTGGAGATCATATTTGTATTCCTAGAGTTGTTTAGAATATTAATAAATAGATGCTATGTATGTCATTATTAAAAAATAGAAATAAAATTAACAAAATTAAGTACATGAATCAAAACAACTAAGTTAATGTAATACTGGGTCGGGCATTTCAATACAATTACAATAAAGGAAATGATTAATGATCAAAGAGTTTTTATATATGAACAAGATGAAGCAATTAAGAATTTGTTAACTAAAATTGCTGAGCTTTAAAATAAATGATTGTCATTTCATGGTTCACTTATTGTAATATCCCTTTCTACTTGAAAATTTAGACATTTTTAATTTAGAAATTAGGTGCTACTCTAAATGTGAAAAAAATCAACATAATTTTTCTAGCCATTTTGCCTACTTTTGATTATGTTAACAGAAGGAAATGAATTAGCTATTATGAATCTGTCCACTGAAACACCTGATCATTAACTTAATAGACATACACCTTGGTCTAAAAGCATAATTCAATTTATCTTAATACCAATAATTATCTAGAAAAATAGATTTGTAGTATACATAGTATCAGATTAAACTGATTATACTTTTTTCAAGTATAAAATAAAATGCAAACACAAAAAGACTTTTCAATAAAATCACTATACAGCTTACCCACCTGCTACCCAATCCACTGCAATACCCCGAACTCCATTTTCTCCTATCCCATGTGTAACAATGTTTGTAAAACCAGACCCGTTAGGTTTGATTCTACGGATTGCATTACGAGATGTCATAGAACTGCTAAAATCACACCAATAAATAAAGCCAGAAGATACATCAACATCCACATGCAGCGCATTTCGTCCTGAAACATTTAAGAAAAGATCATTAAACAATGCTCTAACTGGAACTAGAACTTTTTCTTCCCTTCCTCTCATACCATCATCCCCAACCCCTTGCTCTGACCATGCCCTCATTATAAAATAAAACTATTTCTCATTTGCAATGAGCATACCTAGCACCCAGATCTTGGTTTCTAAAAGCCATTTCTCAAAATAAGGAGAACTGGTTCCTGGGAGAAACAGCTGACTATAAGCTTGGGAGGGGAAGGTACAAGGTGCCTAGAAGACCTTCTTATGCCCAGAAGCAAGGAAGCACTCAAACATTAATGGGATCATGTCAAAAAATACAGGTAGTCATTTCAAAAGATTCTATCTGGCCAAAATGAATCCAAAGGAGCGTCAAGAGTGATTGTGGTAAATGTAACACACTGAATTTAAAAAAATGAATAAAAAGTCCACATTATACTGTACACTTGAAACTAGTAACACTAAATGTATGTATATGTATGTGCAAGTACACACACACACACACTCATACTGAGAGTTCAAATATGTTGAAATATTAACAATTTTTTTATCTAAATGAAGGGTATGAGGATATTCAGTGTACCTTTCTTTCAACTTCTCTGATTTAAAATTTTTGAAAATGAAAAATTGGGAGAAAAATATAATTGATTTTATACCTTTATAAGATGGTAACTTAGATCCATAACTTTTAAGATACAGGAAAACAAAGATGAGTCTTGAGTATTTGTAAATATAATCATTAGTCAGGAGCATGTGTGGTGCCAAACACTCCCTGACTCCTTTCACCATATGTGTTGTCACCTCTTCTGACCATCTCTCTCATTCCTCCATTCCCTTCACCTTTTTTCTTCCCTTTCTTTCTTTTATTTCTATCAATATCCTGTGACATACTCTTTGTGGTGCGAGTAAACACTTGGTTCTCCTTGTGGTAACACACATCTAGAAATCTCTTGGTTCATCTAAGAAGCAAGTGATCATTTTCTATGTTCACAGTATACAAACATAAAACACTGTCAAAAATACAACTGTATTTTCTAAGTATTAGAAATCTAAGGAGATTCTAATACTGCCAACTCATTTATTTCAACTCATCAAATACATATTAAGAAACCAGATTATGGTTTACTTCCTTACTGTTCTAAATAGTATAACCCAGATCCCAAATCTCCATTAGCTGTTACTCTAAAAACATGAACTCCGCATACTACTTGCAAACTCATGCTACATTCTGTCTTGCTCTAGGCCTGTCATTCTCAGTATGGTCCATGAACCAGCAACATCACCATGCCCTGGGAATTTGTTAGGAATGCAAATTCTCTAGCCCTATCCCAGACTACCACATGAGAAAATTTGCAGATGGGACCAAGATCTGGGTTTCCATTCTGGTGTACACTAATGGTTAAGAACAATTCAAGGCAGAACCAGTTTATCTCAAGGGAAAGACAAGCTTCATTACATGCTGAATCCAAATGTGGAGAAATGCTTTATGGAATCGAGAATTCAACATGGCACCAGACAGAGTGAAATCTTACTTCTGTTGGAGTTGACATACCTTGGCCCGCCACTGGCACCATGGCTTCTGAGTGATCTGAAAATTCCAAGCTAAAGCCTCTAATTATGGAGAGCATTGAAACAACAAGAAAAGAGCTATATGGAGAACAGGTCCGATTATCAGGATTCAGTTTCATTCCACTGGCACAGGCACATGAGAATAAGCCTCCTGGTATAGGCAGGCAAAGCTGCTGACAGGCATTCACATTGTTGCTACAGCCATTGGAGGATGCATCTAAATGAAAGCAAAATTAATTTATAACTTTTGACCTCATATACTTGACATGCTCTCTCAAATATCTTATATTGGGTCACCACATAATTCATTATAAAAATCAATAGCAAAATACAATACCTGTGTTAACAACACAAAAACAGCATAGAAGAGAGTATAGCTTCTACAACAACACATAAAGGTACCAGAATTATTATATGGTAGTTAGAGAATGGAACACCAATTGTTTTTCTTCCACAAATCATACAGGAATCGTTTTTAAAAATATTGTATTTATTTATTTGAGAGACAAAGAGGGAGAGAATGCATGAGTAGGAAGAGAGGGAGAGGGAGAGGGAGAAGTAGACTCCCTGTTGAATGAGCAGCCTGATGCAGGGCTCAATCCCGTGGACTCTGGGATCATGATGTTAGCCAAAGACATACACTTAACCCACTGAGCCACCCAGGTGCCCCACAAATCTATATAGGAATTAGAAGAATTAGGGAGGTTAGTATGGAAATTCTAATTTTTCTAACCCTTTTGATTTATGTACTGGCATTTAAAATGTCATAAGTTTAATTATATGATCAACAATGTGATAGGCATTTGACTTAAAATATTAACAAATAATAACATTTAAAGGTTTTTTTCACATGCAATAAAAACAAATGCCAACTAAAAAATCTAGGTTATAGACAGCAAACAAATTGTTTAGTAAGCTTTGGTTAGAGACTAAAAGCTATAAAATATGTCAAAACTCTAAAAAATAATCTCTAAGTCATAATGGTAATTTAAGGGGGAAATCAAAAGTTAGATTATCTATGAAAAAAATGTTGAAGACGGCAAGTATTCCTTTTAAGATTAAAAATTCTATCCTGTTACCATTTTTCCAGCAGATATCCAACAAATGTTTACTGACAACCTTCAATGTGCCAGAAATTCATCTAGTTACTGGATATACAGCAAGAAACAAGATAGACAAAAATGCCTGTCCTTAAGGAGGTTACATTCTCATGAGAAACACAAATAAACTGATAGATAATATATCAGGGACTGCTATGAAGAAAAAGCGAAGTAAGGAATTTTAAATGATGGGGAAAGAATGGGAATAAGCTTACTCTGAAGTCAGCCTGGCCTTTCAGATGCCAGATTAGTCTTTGACACTTAAACAAGCTTATGATAGGGTTATCATTTTTAAAATATTTGGCGTAATTTCAATTTGCATGCAGGTGTATACACATGGGTCTGTATGTGGGCATGTGTGTGTGTGTATATATATATATATAAAGTGTGTAGATGTGTAAATATACATTGTACATTCATGAATGCATGTTTCAGTGACAAATACTTACCATGTCTGTGATAAACTCGAAGACCCCTCAAATTTGGAATATTCTCTCTCAAGACTACTTTGTTGTCCCCAGTGGCCTTGTCAACTCTTTCAATGACCTCATAGTGTTCATCAGTATAATAAAGGAAGGAATCATAGACAGCAATTCCCCAGGGGTGGGAAAGATGGTTTACCAGAATCATTCGATTTGTACCATCCACGTTTCCTCTTTCAATCTAGAAGATCAGAATTCTCATTATTGATTGATTCACGGTGAAATGAGAGAAACATTTAAAACTAACATTCTCTCCCTTTCTTTCTTTCTTTCTTTCTTTCTTTCTTTCTTTCTTTCTTTCTTCTTTCTTTCATTTCTCTTTCTTAATTTAAATTCAATTAGCCAATATATAGTACATCATTAGTTTCAGATGTAGGATTCAGTAATTCATTGGGGGCATATAACACCCAGCACTCATCACATGATATGCCCTTTTTAATGCCAATTACCCAGTTATCCCATGCCCCACCCACCTGTCCTCCAGCAAACTAACATTTTCTTAATAATACATCACATCTATACAGAACTCTATCCTTGAGAGAGATTTTTCATATCTGTTTTCTAATTTGATAATCACAATTATATGTCATTATGCCCATTTCACTGATAATGAAGTTGCACCTCAAGGAAGTCAACCAACTTTCTCAAACGGCATGGTGAAGAAAAGGGAACTAAACCTCTTTAGTCCCTGCATGTGATATTCCTGACAAGGAAACACATTTACTGTCTAACTAAAGACTATTACTGAGGAGCTGACTGACCCTCCATTTAACATCCTCACCAACAATTCCTGCAATGGGACTATGAAACATGTTTTAATTCAATGACAAGATACCAAGATTGAATGGAGCAAAAGGTGGTGCTGTTATATTAGAACAGGTAACAAGTCTTAGTCAAAATGACTCTGATTAACTGGATAAAGAACTCACAAAAAAAATGAAGTTCCTAATGGGAAATGACAAGTTTGCTTCTAGATGAAAAATAAGCTATAGACAGAGGTGGTTTGATTTCATTCCAGAAACCTGTATCAAGTGCCTCCTCTGTGCTAGAATCTCAGCTGAGCACTGGTGAGAAAGATAAACGAGATTTGGCTCACCACCTCACCGGACAAGGCAATCCAACAGTTATAAGAGCAGGTTATGCCCTAGAAACGGACAGAAGTTCCAGAAAGCTAGAGCACAGGGAAGATAAGCTTAGGAGGGGGTTTAGAGGTAGTGATCAGGACCAGATTAGCTGGCCAACCTCAGCTTAAGTGTTTGGAGCTATTTCTCTAGGCTGAGCAGTGATCAAACCTATTTTTCGTGGATTTATAGAGACAACATGTCTCCATCACATAACTAAGGTTTATTACTGACAGCCATCATCTGATCACGGCTCAAGAGAAGTGGCTTAGTATGGAGGAGGTGGCAGAGAAAGGCTGGACCTGAGAAAAGAGGCACAGGACAGATTGCCAGTATTTTGTGATAATTAAAGAAGGACATGGTTATTAGAGTGAGGGGAAAGATGAGGGTTCTAACCTAGGAGACAAGATGGAGAGTCACACCATCAACAAGCTCACACACATCTGGAAAAGCAGAGCAGATGAAGAAATAGGAAGGGAGAGGAGTGGTGGGCACTGTCTGGGACATGCTAAGTTGTATACAGAAATCACACCATGTGACAAAGCCCTTTCATCATTGTATACAGGCATCAAAGTGCTTTCACACGTCACTACTTTTTTGATCCTTAAAGTTTGTCACCATTATATGTACGTATTAGGAGTGAAATTAGCACCGTTGAACTGATAACAAACTGAAAAATCAAACCTACTGTGCAATGTTACGGAGAGTATCAATGTGGAAAACATATCTGCAATCACTATTTAAAAAGCAGGGGAGAGACTGGCACACGTTCAGTACAACATCCATTGCAATATTTTAACTGACCAATAGTTATAACTGAGCATCTTCTAATGTGCCTTGTCCCAGTTTAATTGCATAAGCATGGAAGTGATGATCAAACATTATTTCTGTGAATGGATTAAATTCTATAGTTTCTGCTTCTTCTTGCAGAAAATAATGAACTCAACCTTGGAGTTAAAATTACCACTAAAGCGAGTTTTCCCATATGCATCAACCATGTCAAGACCTTAGAGACAGCATGTAGCTAGGACGGGATGCCATGTTCAAATCAAAAGCTTGGTAGTTTCATTTTTTTCCCTTATTCTTTACAAATGGAGAGCCTGGAGAACTTTCCAAGAAAAGCACTGAAAACACTAAAACTTGAATGGTTCTTAAAGGACAAAGAAGAAATGAGAAATGGAAATATTTTATCTTACAGAAAAGCAAAGGATGAGGGAAAAGGCAATGAACATTATTCTATAAGGAACTAGGGATATACTAGAAAAAAGGCACTTCAACTAGGGCAATATTTGCTCTAGCGAAAAAGGTTATTACAAGAAAGGGCAATAAAACACTGGCCCAAGTGGCCAAGTGAGATTGTTCAGGAACCACAGCCAGACAAGGAACAATCAGTATCAGCTACACAAGCTCAGCAGTAAAGACCAACAGGGTGTGCATACCACTCCTGTGCTGGTGACAGCCCAGTAGAGTTTCTGCTCCTTGATATCAAGGGTGATAAACTCCAGGTGTTCAAGGTTCCCAGTGAAGAGAACTTTTGGGAATGTGCCATCCATGTTAGCACTTGCAATCTTGGCAGGAACACCACTGTCTGTTCCTTGGTCCGACCAGTATAGTTTCCTATAACCATGAAAAACACAGGCATTTCATAAAACAGACAGTTTCATTCAATATATAAATGGAAAAAATAAGTGTATTTATCATCCTCAAAATGTGCACAATTCAATGGAGGAAGTCTGAAATGCTAATATCTTGAGACATGCAAAGTGGAGGAGTATTTAGCTGGCATTCTATCGATGTCTATATATTTCCTAGCTATTATTGGGGAAGAGGGCATTTAAATGGTATCTAAAATAGGATGCTAGCATCCTACATTAGTGAGGGAAACTTTACCTGGGTTGGATGGGTTGGAAGCTTATGACTAAGAAAAAGCCTACACCAATGGTCAATAATCCCTTTTAAAGAATCACACACTGTGCACTGTGAAGGACAAAGCGGATGTAAGAGTTGTCAAAAGTCCCTCCCTGCTCACCTCTCAGGCCAGTTATTTAATCCTTCTCCAAATTATCATCTAGTACAAGCCCAGCTACTTTCTTTTCTGATTTCTGTGATGAAAATGCAGTATTACCCACAAACCCTAATTGTCACACAGAGTTCCCAAATCCATAATTTGTTAAAACTTCACTAAAATATATGAAGGGTTGTTTTCCATGTCATTTGTGGGCATACCTTCTATATTTGAATCCAAGTGTCCATTCCTTTCTATCTCATCTGCTGCCATAGCCTAGGGAGACAATCCTTTTATCTCTTTTAATCCTCTTTCCCCTGCAAACCCCTTCGTTCCATCCCAGAAATCTCATCTTCAAGTCTAAACTTCCCTGCTTCTCAGTTTTCAAACTCTTGACATTCTCTGCTTTGACCAAACTCTCCCATCTCTTCCCTGCTCCTATTTTATTTCTTCCATTGAGCCTGTTCTTCACTCTTAAAACTCGCCTGCACTTCCAAACCTTCAGTCCCTCTCTGCCTGGACCTAATGCATAACTATTTTAGCAACATCCTTATTTATTTTCTTGATCTCCCATTGTGCTTATCTTGCTAATCTCTGGCCCTGAGTTCCTGTCATAATTTTCTCTCTCCTCTCAAATTCCAGGCTACCAAAAGTTTGCTGGACGAGGTCACAAAACTTCAGAGTTCACTAAAAATTTAAGCTACCTGACATTAGCTGAGAAACCTTCTCCCTAGCTGAACACTTTCTCCTAACTGGTCTCCCTGCCTCTGGCCTCTTCCACTCTGATCCTGACCCATCTTTCTGAAATACAAATTTGATTCTATCATTCCCTTCCTCCAAATTCCCAGATGGCTCCTTATTTCTCAAAAGAACAAAGTGCAACTCCTTAGCATGGTGACTTCAAAGTCCTTCCAGGATTTGTGCCCAGATGCCTTTAGTTTCCATCTTGTCAACCACCCCTAACTTGAACTCTGGTTTCAGACCTCCATGCCCTCATGCGAAACGCTGAAATGCTTCTGCACCTTCACTGCTCACTTGACCTCAAGAACCACTCCCCAGTTCCAACCTATTCTCTACTTAGGGGAAGCCTTCTAATCCTTCAAGTTCTTTTTTTTTCTTCAAGTTCTCTTTCAAATGTTATCTAGTCCAGCGTTGCTAATTTAAAGAACATAGAGCAAAACACAAATTACAGCCTTCATGCTAAATATGACTCAGAGCTATTTCTCTTTCTCATCCAGATCTGTATTTTTCAAAGGGTTGGCATATGAAACCAGAAAAGGTCCTAACTTTGAAATCTTCCATTTTATCAGGCATAATATTAACAAGAATGGTGCTGCATGGAAAACATGTGTCATTTATGAACACTCACCCATTAACAGGATCAACAGTTATGCCAACTGGACTACCAACTCCAAGAGCTGTCCCATCATTGGTAATCAGTGTTTTTCTGTATCTGACATCTCCCTGGAGTTTCAAGACCTGTAGCACAAAATCATTTATTAGAACTGAGTTTCATAAGGGGAAACAAAGAAAGCTGAGATGAAGGAGACCTTACACACACAACAAATTCCAAAGCGCGATTAGAAATGAATGGGAGGGTTTGTGTGAGATTCAGATAATCCCTAATTGCATTTCAGGGCTATGAGGAAATCAGCTCAATAGAAAGTGAGTATGAAAAGCAAAATCAGCCCTCAAATTCCTATTTCAATTCACCTCAAGTTTCAGGAGAGGGAATTTATATAGATAAAAGAAGGATTCAAATGAGTAAACATACAGATTCATTGCCTGAGAGAAACCACAAAAATGTCTTCAGAAAAAGATACAGGAAAACACCGGAAAGCAAATGGGAGCCCCACAAGCTCTCTGGCATCCCAATGATGGCCATGGCACCCAGTGGCCCATCACTGTAAACACAGTTGACCAAACAGTCCGAATTTACTCAAAGTGAATTCTGTGCCAGGTTAACAGCCAGAGTTACAATGCAAGAGTTCAAATCCCTGATCTTCTAGATGTGACTGAGGCAGGAAATTCACTTCTCTGATCTTAGTTTCTTTATTAGTAAGATGTGGATGATAATGGCACATTTTGCACGGAGCTATGAGATAATACATGTAAGGAGCTTAACACAGTGCCCAGTGTTGTGTTTCCTATCTTTTTTTTATTGGGCACTTATCATTATGTAACAGACATTATATTAAGCATTGTTGGATCAAATCCCCACAATACGTCTGTGAGATAGATACCCATATTACACAGGATGAAAGAGGCCTGGGGACATTTACTGAAGTTCTCAGGGTTATCTATTTTTAATTATTATTGCTGTACTTGTTTAAACTAATGTTAATAGAAAACTATGGGTTACTAGAATAAAAGCAGTTTTTTATAGGAATAAGGCTATTCTAATATGCACTTAAGAGAGTCTGAGAAGAGAAGCAGCTAGTAAGAAATTATAAGATGTATGTTGATTGCTGATTTGCACGAAGGTTTTTCTATAAAGTTTTTTAGATTATTTGTGTATCAGTGTTTACTTTTCTATCTTTGCCCTCTGTCTCTATATGTATTTTTTCCTCCCTCCTTCTCTTACACACACACACACACACACACACCTCTTTAATCCGTCACTCTTCTCTCTAAATTTTTTTCTCTCCTGTGTGGTATCTTTCTCTCTTTTTAATTTGCCTCTTTATGTCAAAATTTCTCTCCTTTTCCAGGGCCTAAGGATCTTTTTAGTTCAAAGGAAAGCTCTTTTGCTTGTTTTTTGGAATATATCAAATTCTCTCTCCCACAACATTCTGTACGCCTCTCTTTTCAGCTACAAAATTATATTTAGTGAATGGGCACACAGCTACCCCTAGTGGAAAACAATTTATTCAGTATTTCTTTCATTCTCAAATTTGAATTAAATATGAGTTACTCTTATGCTGGGGGTGGGGGGGATATTGTTCACGTTAAACAGTAAGTGATCACTCTGTGCCCTCACACAATCTAACATTCACCTGGGTCACCACTGATATCACCAAAGGAGAAAAATCAGTAAAAAACACTAAAAGGGCAACTTACCTTTGCATCGTTATTCTCATAGGTCCTCGGTGACTATTCTAAATATATTGGTGGTTTGAGGAAAACAAGGACTCTATATTGACAGGATTCCTTAGTGTCAAGAAGTACTTTTAGTTACTGACACCCCATTTTACAGATATGAAAGCAGAGGATCAGATAAGATAAGTAAATTGTCCAAGGTCAAATACTTGTGAATGGAGGAAATACTGTGCTGTCCCCAGTCACAAAATGCATTTTTATATCTGAGTCTTTATCAAGTGTTTTTCTCTGTCTGGGAGGCCTATTCTCTACTTCTTCAGTTGGCAGAAATGGTCATCTTCCAGGATGCAGTTCACAAGTAACTGGTTCTCCTGTCATTTCTCCTCTGCCCCTTACCCATATACACATTCGCATGTACACACACAAATTCACACACTCACTCCACAGTTATTCCGTTACCCAGTGCCTTTTCATTGTACCTAATACTGATGGAGGAAACATGTTCCCAGCTTTTGGAAAACTATCAATTTAAAAGGGAAGCTCCCCATTTACAAAGCAAGAGACCAAAAAACAAGGGTAGGAACATATTAATTGTCATTCAGAATGAAGATGTACTAAGCAGATGTGCACTTGGAATTAAGGGTTTGAAGCAGTCAACTGTGCCAATGTTTTGATGGGAGAGAGATATTTTTACTTGAGGTTATGAAAAAACACCTCTTGTCACTGTCAAGGGGGGTTACAGCAGGCGGGACTCCTGAAGTTCTCATTTATAACAAGGCAAAGTCAGAACACTGCCTAGGAATCAGGGCAGTGAAGCTGACCGTTGAAGCCAATTTCTTGAATTATGTAAAATTCAGGTTCTTATCTGAACAACAAAGGGCTCGAACCAGATGAGCCTCCAAGAGTCTGTTCATGTTAAGAGCTGACGATTCTATCTGGCTTGAGATATTTCAGAGGTTAGCAATTGTAGGGATTGCAAAATGTCCCCCTCGTTGTGAATGTTTACTACCGTTGCCTCCCCTCGGGAATGTTATGAAAATTTAATGAGACCCTGTTTATGGAAAGACCTTTGTAAACTGGAAGCACTGTTCTGACCATCAGAGAAGCACTTCCCCTGTCCAATCTGCTCTAACTCAGCCACTTGACTATATGCGCCTTCCTCACCTTCATTCAGCATCTGTCTTTCTGATTACTCCACAGAGAACCAGTTGAGCAGCAGGTGCCTCTGCCAGAGCAGTGAACTGTCACTCTCCAGAGCCTTGCTAATGAACTGCCCCACTCGCAAGACTACCACCCCCCCATCCTTCTTTAGAAATTTTCACTTTCAAAATTAGGAATTAATAGTCCCTTACATGTTTTAACTTTTTCCTAGAATGGAGCAAACCAATACTAGTTGAGTTACCTCTGATTTACTTCATGTGATTGCATACAGGTACCTCATCTAGAATTTCTTCTGGGAATTGAAGTAAAAAGAACACTTATCGCGACGAGAAAAGTATCAAAGGAATTAGAATCAAGTTTCGACTTTCTGTTTCACTGTTAGAAAAACTGTATGGAGCCATAGAAAGATTTCCATCTTAGAACAGAGGTAACCTATAAACTTGGTTTGGACTGAAATAGCGTTACAGACTTGATGAGGAAAGATAGGAAAAATTTCCTACCTACCATATTCTTCCATACTTAATGCTGAATTCCTTACGAGATTTTTCAATTATCTTTTTATATATTTTTACAGACTTCTAAAGTCCTTTTATATGAACAAGTTAGTATTGATGCCTAGGAGGAAAATAAAATAGAGGAGTAGAAAGTTCCAATAATTTATTTCTAAGGTGGATTTACTCCTCTACTTCTAAGACTTACAGTTCATACAGATAGCTCCTCCCATTTGCTTCCTGCAGAAAAATAATTTCAAAATCTAGGAGAGCATATCCTGAGAATAGCTGTTACATGCATCAAAAACCAGTGTTTGTAGGAATAGTATTACGGAATCATTACCTCAATTGATGGAGTTCCAGGATTGGTGTAATAAAAGTTTCTTGATATCCAATCTAAGGCCAGGCTCATGGAAGACCCCAACCTCGATAGAGAAACTAATACTGTCCTGTTGGTGCCATCTGTCTTTACTCTGTGAATTTCACCCTGGAGAGAAAGACAAGGAGAGGTGAGCTATTTCATGGCCACAGCTTCTACATGGAAGCGCTTTCTTCTCTGCCAGCTGCTATGTTTCTCATTTGTAAGAGAGGGGTAAATTCTCTTTGCCCCTTCCCCATCCTCACAGCTTTCTCCTCCAAAGGGTGAGCTCCGATAGAAAGGGAACCGAAGGAGTGCTCTCTTTATCCTGGAGGCAAAGATGCTGATGAAGACCCCAGCAGCCACATCAAATGCTTTCCTGGAACTCCTTCAGAGAACTACTGCTTTTTGTCTTGAGTTATGATCATTTTTATGTTCATCCAATATCTTCTACTAGCCTAAAGCTCCTTAAGAGCAAGTTTTGTTACTGCTTCTTCTTGGTATGTATTCTACAGCAGAGGTCATTAATTCAGCGCAAAGCAAATAGTAGGCACTTAATAAATACTTGCTGGCTGAATAAAGAAATAATATTCAATAGCTTAAATGTGCTTATTATCTGATCTTTGCTCTAGGCCAGCCTCTTATATTCACCCTTCACTGAGTCAAAAAAAACTTAGTGGTACTATATGTTAATTAACTGAATTTAAAAATAATTAAATTAAAAAAAAACTTAGTGGTAAATTAATTTATTTCTGGATCATTTCCCTTTTATCCACCCAGCAAAAGTTTGCTTATAAAGAAGGCATTGGTACAGGTAGGTTCTTTTGAAGAACAAGTTATATACTTTGAATGTTACTCAAAACTTACTGGATTCTCAACCCAATAGATGAACTGCTCCGAGTCATCAAATTCAACATCATAACCGTTCATCACCCCTGCTATGGGGACCATAGCATCGTTGCTCTTCACCTCAGGATTAAGGGAGATTCCAAAAATTATACTGTGTCTTACGGTTATTAAGAAAGGTTGATCATCTGTGAAAATAGAAGAATATCAGTCAAAATTATATCCCATTATTCCCAGACATGTAGAGTAATGGAAGGCAGTGGATTGTTATCTCATAGGATGAGATGACCTTGCAGCTTTGCAGCAATAAATATCATAGATGGTACATATTTCATCAAACAATCTAGGGCCTTGGATCAAGTTTCAGAGGGCTGTCAGGGCATCAGGCCTCCAACTCTACATACAATGTTCCTGGACTTCCTTCTGCTCCCGGCAGATGAGTATTTACCTTATTCTTCGTGAATTCCTTGCTTATGCTAAAAAAGCATCTGTTTGTTAAGCATCACAATTTGCACATAGATAAACCTCACTAGTACCCAATAATTCATGAAAAAGAGACTTGGATTTGGGGGGAAAATGTGAAAGAAAACATATGGACTATTCTTCATATGGAAATTTATTAGTTTTAATATTATCAAGTGGGGCCTAGTGTTTATTACACACTTTAACTACTAAATAAATCCCATTTATAATCTCCCCAATTGTTGTTTGACCAACGGCTATCTTCTGCACTTGATTCTAACTCCCAAAGGGCAGTAACTATGTCTGATTTATTATCATATCCTCAAACCTGACATGTAATAGTTGCCAATAAATATTTGCTAACTAAATGAATGACCACATAAATGAATAAATGGATGCATAAATGAATATGCAAAATTCTCTAAATTCTCTGTCTGTCTTCTAAAATTCTCAAGAGTGGGACGTGTAGGTGGCTTTGGTCAGTTGGGTGTCTACCTTCAGCTTGGGTCATGATCCCAGGGTCCTGGCATTGAGCCCTGCATCGGGCTCCCACCCTCAGCAGAAAGTCTGCTTCTCCCTCTTCTCTCTGTGCTCTCTCACTATCTCTGTTTCCTTCTCTCAAATAAAATTTAAAAAACTAAAGTATATAAACAAACAAAAAGTTCTCAAAAGTATCTCTACCTTGCAACTTAAACATCCTGATAATTTCTTATTCAAACTATCAGTTCACTTAACCTCCTTAACAAGAAATAAGATCCTTTTTCAAAGATAATCTTTATCCTAGCTATAGTCTCTTTATCAAAAAATCTAAATTGATGAAACTCATGAGTGGGGTTTTATTTATACTTATCTCTAAAAAGGAAAACTGGAATGAGAGTTTTGTGGTATGAAGACATCTACATAAAATATATCACAATTAAGCAAAATTAAAATGATTAATCATTGCATAATTTTCATCTGCTAAAAATGATGTTTTCATTACTTTAATAATCTGGAAAGCTTAAGATCTTCAAAGGGATTACTTTGGTTCTTTACTTATTTTAACACCTTATTAGCTTTTCCTTGTTCCTGGTGTTTCTATTACTAAAAATAATTTAGAATTTATTAACCTACTAAACATTTAGAGTAAATATTGCCAACAATTAATGCTGCATATTTTACAAGTCCTACAATATACAGCATTAAGTCTTTTCCAATAAATCTGCAAAGTTGTCTTCTACTGAGGCCAAAGCAGCTTGCAGGGGCTATGTGAGAGTTTAACTCACAAGTCTGTTCTCTCTCAACTGCTCCACATTGTCTCTCTTCTGAACAAATGCAATAGCCATAAATAATCACCCCTATTTATTGTGAATATGTGCCACATAGTATGCACTAAATATTATCTCATTTGATTTATCTCCCTAAAGCTTCATAATCCTGTTTGTTAGGTCATTATCTATCTCCACCCACCAAACTTTCAAATAAGGCACAAAGAAATTAAGCAATTTAACCGAGGTCACAAGGCCAGGTCCTCAGATTCCAAAACTTATGTTCTTTTTTTTTTAAGATTTTATTTATTTAAAATAAATAATAATCAATTATACGAGGATGACTTGGAGAGAGACAGAGAGACAGAGAGAGACAGAGACACAGGCAGAGGGAGAAGTAGGCTCCATGCAGGGTGCCTGACATGGGACTAGATTCCAGGTCTCCAGGATCACACCCTGGGCTGAAGGAGGTGCTAAACCTCTGAGCCACCAGCTGCCCCAAAACTTATGTTCTTAATCACTACTCTGCAAAAAGTGCAGGCCAAGTACCAGTTATCGAATATCAAATTACCGCTCATTCCATTTCATTTAACTGCAGTAATATACTATGAAAACTATTAGGAGTTTGGATGTACCTTGAAATTATATTAATTATATTAAGATATTTAATTATTTATTCATTTTTTATTTTAATTATTTATTTTCCTTTTGCTGAAGTCTCAACCAAAGCTCTGTTTAGGGCCTATAAAACTATATCCATCAAACATGGGCCTTCTGGATTTGTCCAAGAAGCTCTTCTCTCAAGCTCTTTGGCCAGTATTCCTTTGTAAAAGGGCTGTGTCTCGGGCCCTTGATCTGATTACTGCTGGTGTATTTGAGAGGGCTGCCCACTAATGACCATTTATGGGCAATCAACCAGAGGGTGGGGTGTCATTTAGTGCTGTGCTGACAAAAGGTGTGAGAGAGCCAAGGTCAAAAATGATGCCAGGGTAGCGCTATATAAAGCTGACCGTTGAGACAAGTGGCATAAAGGAGGGTACACTTTGTGGGAAACAAAAAAGGAGTGATTTTATGATACTATACAGCAATAAAGGAGCAAATGGCTGAAAAACACAGCACTGAAGATGGAGCAAAAAAGGTTACTGGAGGGCTTGTCATTCACTCAAAAATCACTCCGTGCTACTGCATGCTACAGGCAGTGAACACCTATGAACAAATCAGGTGAAGGTTTAATCCTCAAGGAACTTAGAGTCTACAGAACAAGGCAAAGTATATAGACCCTTAGGATCTCCAGTCATAATGGCCTCAAAGGAAGATGCACAGAAGTACCTGGGGTTGGTAGGATTTCAGGAGGAAGTGACTTTTAAGCCATCATAGGACAGCATGGCTCTCACTCTTTTGAAATAAAAATCATTTCTTCATTTTCATTCTTTATGTCATGATCCCATTCAGATTAGTGTTACAGAGCACAAAAGTACAGAGACAGCAGTCAGGAATGGGAAATTGGTGATGTAATTGAAGAGCACCATTTATTACTCCCTAACAAGGTCCTCCGTAATTCAGACCTTGCACTAACTGACCAGTGCCTCAACCTTTCCACCAGTGTGCAAACAATGTTTTCTTCTTTCATTGTCACATAGTCACTGAAACAATTGCCTTGTGTCCCTCAGACAGTTAGAAACCTGTTTTGGATTTCAGGTTGTTTATTGTAGAGGATGCTGGGGAGATGTTTTGGTTTGCTTCTTGTTTATGTATTTGTTTTTTGGCATTGTGGAGAACATATTTTCTAAAGAATAAAAAGCTAGTTCATACAGAGAAAGTTCTGTTTTAAATTTTATAACATGAAATTAGGGGAAAAAATAGCTCGTAATTCCATTACCCAACTATAACCACTATTTGTGCTCATATGCATTGTTTTCCAGATCTTTCTATTCTTTTTTTTTTTTTTTTAAGATTTTACTTACTTATTTAGAGAAAGAAAGAGCGTATGAGGTGGAGGAGGGGCAGAAGGAAAGGGAGAGAGAGAATCTCAAACAGACTTTGTGCTGAGCACAGAGCCCATCTCGGGGCTTCATCCCACGACGCTGAGATCCAGACCTGGGTCGACATCCAAAGTCAGACGCTCAACCCACTGAGCCACCCAGGCACCCCTTTCAGACCTTTTTAATGCATATTTTTCCATGGCCAATACTAAACAGTATCTGCTTTTTCACTTAACCTTATCACATAAGCACTTCCAAAGATATTCCAGACACTTGGTAAACAATATTTTAAAAGCTATTTAACTCGTAAATCAAGTAAAATGTTTTCATCCATAAATGTTAACAAGTCTTTTAAAGCTTCTTATTGAAAAAAATGTGCAACTTTGTTTTTAGTTAACATATATTGGCATTAAGTTACCCAACTGGTACTCAGAAATCAGTTGAGAAATGCTAAGAAAGTTTCACTTCAGTAAAGTCAGCCATGGAAAACCACTAGTGGAATTATTTGAGAAACAACAAAAGCTACTATTTAGATATCAATCACCATCAGATAGTAATATTGATTACACCAATCCTCAATGCACAGTTCAATGATCTTTGTGTGGTGAAAGAATGCTTTGTATCCAAAATGTCTATAGCCCAGTTTAATCTTCTGCTGAAAGACTCAGAGGACACACTAAATTAAACAATGTCAACAAGGATTAGGTGCATAATAAGTCTCTGAAGAAAAACAGCAAATGCCAATCCCTTTGTAAGCATTACCAATAATTAAAATCTTTCATCATGAAAGTATCATTGCAAAATATTATATCTTGGTGGAATTCGATTTTCAGTAAACCTACATCTGCAAAATCTGTAAACACCATTAATTTCCTGGATTCAGCATAAATTTTCCACTTGAAAACTAACTTTCCCTCTAGACTAGGATACAATTTTCTCTTAGCTTAAGAATTTTTATCATTAAATATTTAATTTTAACTTCTCTGCAATCATTTTTGTCAGTACCAAACCACATTCACTCCACTGAGAAATGAAAAGAACTTGTATTTAGAAAAACTTTTCAGATTTTCAAGCAAAAGGTGAATGACTTTTAAAAAGACTTTATTATGTATCTAGTACATACTCTGGCAGAAATATCTTTTGCGGATTAACTGTATCTTTCCCTTTTGTTCTTACTCCCTAAAGTACTTTAGTATAATTCTCTGCATACATTTCTATCAACCTAGTAAAATATCTAGGGTGAGATGAAGATTAAATTGCTCCAATAGTCACTTACATTTTTCACACAAAGAAAACTCATTTTTAAACTACCAGAAGACCTATGCTAGAACATTCATCATTGACTACGATAACAATAAAAACAGATAAGGAACCTGGAAAATAAAGCCATATACAAGTGTCAAGAAGTTTTACTTCTTAAGTACAGAATTTGGAACTTCCTATTATCATAGCTTGTCTAAGTATAACCAGGTAAGAGAAAATGTGAGGTTAAAGATTATTGAATCAGGGATCCCTGGGTGGCGCAGCCGTTTAGCGCCTGCCTTTGGCCCAGGGCGCGATCCTGGAGACCCGGGATTGAATCCCATGTCAGGCTCCGGGTGCATGGAGCCTGCTTCTCCCTCTGCCTATGTCTCTGCCTCTCTCTCTCTCACTGTGTGCCTATCATAAATAAAAATTAAAAAAAATTAAAAAAAAAAAAGATTATTGAATCACATGCACACATAATATGGGCTTCACATACAGAAACTATGTTACAGCTGAGATGTTCACTTCAATCACCGCAGAGAGCATATACTCCAGATACTCGCTGAATCAAAGGGAACACAGCACACATTCCATTAGCAAGTGGCTTGAGATGACACTGCTTTGCTAAACTATGGAGAATTTCACTTTCAGGGCACACATAAAGGACATACTGTACCTTTCAAGCAAGTCACAGAATCATGAGAAAGACTCCATCCCGAAGGACAAGCACAGGAATAAAGGTGTGGCCTCTGTGAGGAAAGTAAGCATAGATGGCTGCAGGAGGAAGAAGCACATGAATTTTCACCTGTAATAGAAAAAGAAAAGAAGAAAACATTAGTGAATGGAAGACTTCTGACATTAAAGTGTACAAAATGATCTGAACAAGAAAATGTGGTATATGCACTATAATATCATTCAGCCATAAAAAAGAAGAATATCTTGCCATTTGCAACAGCATGGATGGACCTTCAAGGCGCTTACACTAAGTGAAATAAGTCAGAAAGAGAAAGACAAATAGTACATGATCTCACTCATATGTGAAATCTAAGAAAAACCAAATTCATGGAGAGAACAAATTGGCGGTTGCCAGATGCATGGAGTAGATGGTAGGCAAAATGGATAAAGGTGGTCAAAAGGTAAAAACTTCCAATTATAAGATAAATTATCCTAGGATGTGATTTACAGTATGATGACTATAGTTAACAATACTGTATTATATATTTTTAAAGTAGTTAAGAGAGTAGATCTTAAAAATTCTCATCATACACAAACTTTGTAACTTCATATAATGGTGGATATTCACTAAACTCATTGTCTTGGTCACTTCATAATATATACATATATATTAAGTCATTATCTTGTATACCTAAAAATACAATGTTATATGTCAAATTTCTCCCAACACAAATAAATAAATAAAATTTTAAATGTGCAGTCATGCTGTTATTGTCCTCCTAAAGACCCCCAGTTGAGACACAAGTACCTTAAGGTACCTCTGTTGGTTTGGTTTCTTGTTTTTCCTAAACTGCTCTACTCATCATGCCTTCAACACAAGATTCATAAGAGGAACAAAAGAGAAATGACTTGCCCAAGGTCACAGACCAATCCTGTCTATAACCAGATTATGAACAAATAGCCACTGAGTAACTCGGAGCTTAGTAATAGAAATATGATGCCAAATAATATGTGTCTCCTTGCCTGATCTAAGGGATCTTTTTACAGTAACTGAAATCAATGTGCATATTCCCTTTGTGACCTTGACATTTTACCCACTGTTGTCTAAGTTTTGGACAGTAATCTTTAGATAGTAATCTTTTATTTTTCTATTGATGACATCTTTGTGTGTCTCTGCTTTTTAAAATAAGGGATCCTAGGATGCCTGGGTGGCTCAGTGGTTGAGTGTCTGCCTTCAGTTCAGGGCATGATCCTGGGGTCCTGGGACTGAATCCTGCATTGGGTTCCCCACAGAGACCCTCCTTTTCCCTCTGCCTATGTCTCTGCCCCTCTTTGTGACTATCATGAATAAGTAAATAAAATCTTTTCTAAAAAAAATAATGTAAGGGGGTAGCCCCGGTGGCACAGAAGCTTAGCGCCACCTACAGCCCAGGGCGTGATCCTAGAATACCAGGGATTGAGTCCCACGTCAGGCTCTCTGCATGGGGCCTGCTTCTCCCTCTGCTTGCGTCTCTGCCTCTCTCTCTCTCTCTCTGTGTCTCTATGAATAAATAAATTTTAAAAAAATAATAATAATATAAGGGAACCTGTGTACATCCCAAGCTCACAGGATGTTCTCTAGATAGATCTTTTATGTTCTTACTACACATGTTGCATTAGATTCATTAATTCATTCATTCACTCAAATAATGTTCACTATGTACCAAACACCATTCTAAGCAGTGACAATACTGTAAACATGGGGCAGATATTCTAAGAAAGGGAGACAGAATTAAACTCATAAATTATGTGATTTTAAGATGTGAAGGTAATGAGCCAAAGAATTACGAGAGGGGTAAGCTATTTTAGATAGGGTAGTCAAGGGCCACCGAAGAACATTTGAGAGAATCCTAAATGAGATTGAAGAGGCAACTCAAGCAGAAATCTGGAGGAGGGGTGTTCCAGGTAGTAGAAAGGACTGGTGCAAAAATTCAGAAGTAGGAAGTAGCCTGGTATGCTTCTGGACCAAAATGAAGTCCAGCGTGGCAACAGTAAATGGAGAAGAGACAAAAAAAAAAAAAGGCCATCATTCTGAAGAATGATGAGAAAGCACTGCAGGGGTTGGGGAGAGTAGTTGTTTGTTTTTTAAGAGTGAATATTAAATGAAGATTCATCAACTCATCCCTCTTCCCACCAGAAAGAACACTACCAATGCCAAATTTTTAAATGACTTTGCCACACATACCATACATTTAGGATGACTTGGAGTGGCTGCATCACAGCACCTACAGGGCACTGGTGCCATAATAAATGAGTCCTGAGACTATCACAGAGACAGTAGCCAATTGCTGAATAAAACAACACAATTTATATCTACTGTTGTTACACACAAGATTTTAGTTTACTGAGGTGAAAAAAAGTAATGGAAATGTTAGGACTGGGTGGTTGGAAAAGAAAGGAAAGAAAATGTACTGCCCAAACAAATAGGTCTGCAACATTGTACATTCAGCATTCCCAGAACAAGTGTTTTCCAAGCTAATTCCCAGGCAGATGTCTCTGTATTACTTACCATCTGGTTGTTTCACAGGATGAACTGCAACAACCCCAAGGGGCTGAGGAACATTACGAATTATGACTGACTGGTTCCCACCATGCCACTTATTGGCTTGAACAACCTGATAAGTAGAGCGGTCTGTCCAGTACACAGAATCTTCAAAGAGAGTTAGGGCATAGGGATGTCGCAGAATCTGTGAAGCCAAAGAGAACAATGAGACTTTGCCCAGAAATAAAAACCAAAGTGAACAATGTAGGAAAGGACATCTGCCCAAGAAGATGGGTTCCTCTTTAGCATTTAATTATTTAATAAGGACATGGGGAAGTCATTGGTCGAGAGACAAAAAATGCACTGCTTAACCTATATATATATCCCATTATACCACTCTAAATTCTTTCACCTATGTGTGTCATTTAGTCTTCCTTTTTACTCTGGTAATTATACTGGGCATCCATTTTTCAAATGAAAGCAACATTGAAGTGCAGAAATTAAGGTCACTCATCGGGATCCATTATTTCCAAGCCTTAGTCCCCATCCCATTATCACTACTCTTTATCCAGTGCAATTTCTGCCACTCATAGATTCATATGAACCCTTGAAGGTAGGGAGACCCTGGCAAGTTCCCTTAAAGCCACAGAATTATAAACAATGACAATTTTATTATTTTTTAGATTTATTTATTTTAGAGAGAGAGCATGAGCAGGGGGAGGGGCAGGGCCAGAGACAGAGAAGACTCCCTTTGAGCACAGAGCTCAATGAGGGGCTTGATCTCAGGCCCTGAGCCACCCTGGCACCCCAACAATGACAATTTAATTTTTTTAAGATTTTATTTATTTATTCATGAAAGACACACAGAGAGAGGCAAACACATAGGCAGAGGGAGAAGCAGGATCCGTGTGGGGAGCCTGATGCAGGTCTTGATCCCAGGACCCCAGGATTATGACTTGAGCCAAAGACAGACGCTCAACCACTGAGCCATCCAGGTGCCACAATGACAATTTTAAACTTAAGTCAGTGGGCAGTCCGGGTGGCACAGCAGTTTAGCACACCCTTCAGCCCAAGGCCCGATCCTGGAGTCCTGGGATCAAGTCCGGTGTCAGGCTCCCTGCATGGAGCCTGCTTCTCCCTCTGCCTGTGTCTCTGCCTCTCTCTCTCTCTCTCTCTCTCTCTCCCTCTCCCCCTGTCTCTCATGAATAAATAAATAAAAATATTTTTTTAAAAAATTAAATAAATAAATAAATAAATAAAGGTCAGTAACAGCTTTTGATAATACATTATTTTCTGTTTTCCCATTTAACTTGTGAAAATAAATTCACCAGAATTTTCTGCATAAAAATTAACATATAGAATTGTTGAATCAGCTTCTCCCTCTATGTCTCTGCCTCTTTCTGTGTGTCTTTCATGAATAAATAAATAAAATCTTTAAAAAAAGAAAAATTGTTGAATCAACATTGAATACCTAAAACCAATTAGAGTTGTATATCAATTATACTCCAGGGCAGCCCCGGTGGCGCAGCAGTTTGGCACTGCCTGCAGCCTGAGGTGTGATCCTGGAGACCCGGAATCGAGTCCCACATCGGGCTCCCTGCATGGAGCCTGCTTCTCTCTCTGTCTGTGTCTCTGCCTCTCTCTCTGTGTGTGTCTATGAATAAATAAATAAAATCCAAAAAAATTATACCCCAATAAAAATATGAAATATATAACAAGCTATGATTTAATTGAGAAATCCAAATATAAATTATTAATTTTTGCTCTACACTTTTTTAAGGTGTAGAAGCAACAGAATAGCATCTACAAATCCACTAAATCACACAAACTATTCATCTTTCCTGGACATACACAATCTGACCATGAACTAGATTAAAAATATTTATTTTCTGTTAGTATGAAAAGATGGATTGGCCCCCATTCCTGTTGATATTTCCTAGATTGACCTTGTAATGTCTAAGACACAATAATTTCTTACTTTTCTTGTTACTCCATATGATTTCAACTAAGCCGCTCTTGTGGGCTCAGTTTAGTTTTCCTCAACACTAACTTACCAAATCACTGGCTATCACTTGTCTCCGATGCTGTCCATCATAATCACAATAGTCTATGTAATCAAGATAGGAATCTAAGAAGTAGAGCAGTCTGTTGGGGTAGTCAATAGTAATGCCACTGGGCCAGAAAATCTTGTCCTGAACAATAACAGTGCGCAGACTGCCATCCATGCTGGCTCTCTCAATACGAGGGTGATGGCCCCAGTCAGACCAGAACATCAAATGGTCACTGTGAAAAGAAATTAGTTACCAGTTGGAAAGGATATATTTCAATATGGAAAATAACCACCATTTTAATACAACATCATCTTTATGTTCTGTTTAAAATAAATCATCTCCAGTTCAGAAAATCTGTACAGAGTTTATTTCCTCTGAGTGTCACAAAGTAAAACTGTAATCATAATGCAGTCATAAGCCATCTGGGTGTTTCTAAAATGTTCATAAAACATGCAGTACATTATGACAATGAAATGTCTCAATGTCTATTCATGTTTCTGTACAATCCATGAATACTTGATCTGTAAAAATCCATCTGGCCTTGTTTATCTACCCTGTCATTTTTTAAGATAAGAGTCAATTTATTCATCATCAGAGATTTATCATAAATTTCATAATACTTTACAACATCTAGGAAGTCTACGTTGCATCAAGCATAATTTGCCTAACTCACAATCCTAGAGAAAAGAATCTAAGTTAGAGAATCTTAATTCAAGGAAAGAAACAATCCAAGGTTTTGTCTTAATTCAAGGAAAGAAACAATCCAAGGTTTCGAAACACATAGAATGTCTCCTTCCCTTTAGGACCAGCAGGCAAACATTTTTCTTCCCTATATGACATAAAAAGGAACTCTAATAAACAACATGAAACTAGGGCAGACAAATCTTGCTTTTTTGGTTGTTATTTAACCATAATGTATCAAAGCTACAAACTGGCCCATCTACGGAATACTATTGTGTGCATTCATTAGAGACCTAATGATATAATTCTACAAAAATCAGTTCAATAATTGTATTACCAAGCTAATAAATCAATGTGTTCTTAAAGTGAACAACCAATTGTTCTTATGTACTTTATGAGGAAACAGATAAAGGAAGGATACCAATAACTCCTGGATGGTTACCATTTCTATAGAGATGTTCAAACAAGATTTCATTTAAAATTTTGAGATACGCCTATCAGCACATCATGTTACTGTCATTTTTCCCCTCATAACCATGCCAAGGCAATATCATTTTAAAAAATTCTTACCTAATTCTGGGGTCTAATGCTAGTCCCCTTGGATTTGATATATTCTTACTAATCAGCACAGTCCTGTGGCTACCATCCAGTTTTGATACTTCGATTGTTTCCAGTGCATAGTCTGTCCAGTAAAGATTGCGACCTACCCAATCTACCACAATACTTTCCGTCATAGTGACACCACTGTTAAGTATCTAAAGATAAAAGTGAACAAAAAGTGAATTCTAAAGACAGTTAATAAATGCAAATCTTGAAATTATATGAAAATCTAAAATAAGACAACTAAACTTGTCCTATGATTGCTTGTGAGCCTTAGAAAATTTTGTCTTCCATGTAGCTAATCACCAAATCAACAGTGGGGCAATATACTATATTTTGTAGAATTGAATACTCTAGGATACCTCTACTGTTGGGTTCGTGTATAGTTTCATTTGGTATCAAAGTTTTTGCATTTAAACAAAAGCTCCATCCATTCACTAAATTGACAATTCTGTGAAACTTTATAATGTTCACATGCCAAAATAATATCTTTATTAATTAAATGCCAACAATTACAAAATAAAATCCTAAGGGTCAGAAGAAACAGAAGCATCAAGGGGCAAGAAACTGAAACTGTGGGAGATGGACTGAGATACATAACTAAATTAGAGCTAAGAAAAAGCAATCCTTTAACTCCATTGCATTTTCCTATGCTCTCATCTACTATAGAAAAAAAAATTGTGAAGTCTCGTATCATGTGACCAGGAATTCAGAATCGTGGATCCTTCAGAGGCCACATTCTTATCTAAAACACCCATATATTGGGAGTTATGAATGTCCAGGCCACCTGGGTGCAACATGGCCCAGAGGGGAATACGTGAGCTACCCAGGATGAGGTAGGACCTGCTCTCACTGGTGAGTAAGAGTAACAGACGCAAGACAGGGAGACTAGTCAAGCCAAAGATCAGGAGAAATGTACTTACGACTCTTCTGTCTGTTCCATTTTGAAAAGCACTCCAGATTTTACCCTGACTTCCATCAGACCAAAAGACACGACCACTGATTGAATCAAAATCAAGAGCTACAATGTGAGAACCATTCCGGACAACTGAATAGATATTGTGAACCTGGGAGGTGATATTGTCAGCAACGATCTGGTTCTGACTTGCCACAAGTAGCAAAAGACTTTCAGATGCTGTTCAAGGACAAAATGCAAAAATGTCAATGAATCTGGGAGAAACCACAATTAAGACATCTCTTAAGTATTTGATACAATACTTTTGATAATAGAAGGAAGATGTAACTCCAAGCTCTAGTCATAGGGAAAACAAACAAAAGTCCTTATAAAAATTACTTATTCATTTCATGTTTATCTTAATAGCTGATTTTCATGAGTATTTAAAATGTGCTTTTTCCAAAATATCTTCCTTCTTTGAATTATACTCCAGTGTTTTTGTCAATATCTGGAGCAAAACCACTTCCATATTTCAAGTTACTACCTGTAGTTTTTGTACTTTTGAATTTTGCTTATCTTCCTTCCTAGAATTTTGCTTATCTTGTTTCCTAATAGAAGGAATTAAGTCTTAGATATTTTTGTTTTGTCTGAGGCATGGAGCTGTGGCAGAGACTTCTATTTCTCTATCCATATTTCCCCTTCACTTCCATTTTAGTAATAATTGATGCCAAGCTTTAGCATGGCACACAGCCTTTATCCCAATTTTATCCCTTGGGCTATCTACCATCCAGACTCTGACTTGATAAAATAAAAAGTTTGTGTTACCTTTCTTTATTTGGTCACTTTGAAGCAGCTAAATCAATATCTTAATGCATAGTATAATCACTTTCACATCATAGAAAATGAATATTGGTTGAATTGAATTGATTAAGCACTATATAAAGATGCTTAAATATGATATAGAAATGATTTTTAAATAAAACACAAACCATTGATATTATTTTCAATAATATAAAATCATTTACCTATTTATGCTTTAACCTCTATTTTCCAAAATATGCCCAGATCTTTATGGGTATTAACCTATTTAATCCACATAATACACTGAGGTTAAGAAGGTTACATAACCCATCCAGGATTCAAGCCCATTTGACTCTAACATTGTCAAATGCTGCATGCAACATTTGATCTTAAACCCTGGTGTGTGCTATTAACACTGGCTGGAGTAGTTCACTTCAAGTTCAGCCATTACCTGTAACTTTGCAAGTCCTTCTGTCAGCATCTAACGTGTATTCTTTATCACACCAGCACCGGAAAGAACCTCTCATATTATAACAATGCTGGCTACAAAAGCCTGGAACATCACATTCATCTATGTCTTCACAGGTCTTAGAATCATTGGCAAGGAGGTATCCTGATGGACACAGGCATTGAGCTCCAAAGGGCCCCTGAACACACTGGTGAGTACAACCACCATTGGAATCTGAGCAGCTATCCTGGTCTAGAAGAAAGAAAACCACAGAGAAGGAAAGTCAGGATCTTTGAGTTTTTGGTTCACTCTGTTATAATAATATTCTCAAACAGTCTAATGCCATCTTCAATGTACTACCCAGGTAAGAGCTAAGAGCAGCATTCACTTGGATGAGCTCCAGGGCCTAGTCATTGTCCGCTCTAATTTGCTTAAGGATTTACTACTGTCCTTCACAATCACTGGACTTAAACCACTTTCTTCACTAAAACCCTCTATTATAACACCATTTAGTGCAGTGAGAGAAACTTGGGGAAATGTTGCCGGCACCAAGACACAATCGTCATTTATAAAGCATGCAAAGAGACCTAAATCACTTCCCACTTGCTTCCCGACATTCTTTTACCTATATAGAAATGGGACATAAGACTTCGACATTCAAGAGCAAGGGCTAGAAGATCTATGAAAGTGAATAAATGGAAAGGGAAAGGCAATTGGAACATTAGAAGGCACAGATCCACCAGCATGCCACCATTCCTTCCTCAGGACCTCAGTAGCAATACCTGAAGCCACTCAAAGTCCATGCATATGCCTGGGATGCAAATGGCTTCTATTGCCATGTATACTCTTAACTTATTTTTCAGAGTCATGATATGAAATATCTCCAGAGGGGGAAGTAAGTCAAAATGATTAGAATATTTTCAGCCCAAACATAACCCATATAAAATCATAAGAATCTAAAACATTTTGCAATCATACCTGGCTGGGGTTCATCTGAGAGTGAGCATTGATTAAAGAGGAAAGAAAGAAAGGACAGCAATTAGGATTACATGCCAATCACAGGATTTTAATCACAGCAAACATAAATCCCCGGACTTCATTTGTTTTGTGGCAAGTTCTGATTGAAATTAGAAAATATTAAAGTTAGAAAAACTTAGGACCACAATAAAAAAAATTAACTTGATAAGCTAATGGCCTCATTTAGTCTCACTTTTCTAAAAAATAAGCAAATACACAGAACCAAGTGCAAAGGATTTAATGAGAAATATCAAGTGGTGATTTATTTGAATTCCATGATGCTTATCCCTACACAGGTTTTAACTCACAGAGGAACCAAAACCCTTTTTTAAAGCTACATAACTGTGACAATGGTGATGCACAGCAGGCCACTGTGTCTCAGAATGAATTTATGGCCATTAAACTGTGGTCAGGAAACTTACTGCAAAGTGGGGATTCATCTGTCCCATTGGGGCAGTCAGAGATGCCATCACACACTGCACTCAGATTCACACAGATGCTATAGCCGGGGCAAAGCCATTGCCAACTGGGACAGTGAAAGGCCTGAGTAGGGCAGTCCTTCTCATCACTCATATCCCTGCAGTCATTGTCCCCATCACAGAGCCAATCTCTGTAGATGCAGTTTCCATTGTCACATAGGAAGTGAGATGGAGGGCAGGTCCTAGGGGCACAGCCATGATGCTCATCAGATCCCAAGATGCAGTCTTGGTGCCCATCACACTCCCAGCTCTTCGGGATGCAAACACCATCTGCTTGGCACTGAAATTCATCTGGGTGGCACATACCAGGAGGCCTAGTTGCTAAGAGAAATGCAAAGAGGAGATGGGCTTGTGAATGCAATTCATAATCCCTTTTATATAATTCCTATATTCAGAGGAAATTATTTTGGATCAAGGTTTATGAGAATGGTTATGACAAATTTAATATGAAATCTAAAATGAGATAGGGTTCTCAGAACATGTGGTAAACAGAAATCTTTATATGTGTCTGATAAGTCTCTGAATCCAAAAAAAATTCTGTTTCCTGTGTTCTTAATGTTCATTTAACTACGGGTTAAATAAAATTTATCTACCTCTTTATGAAATAATTACCAGTGCATTTCAAGAGAGCCAAACAGCCATTAAGTTTTACTTTGAAATCATGTGTTTGATATCATATATTTGGATGTTATTAATTTTCCCTCAAGCAAACTATATCCAATGAAACCAGCACACATTAAGTAAACAATTGGTGACAGTATATCCTTTCTTCTTCTATTCATCGAGCAATCCTTGAGAGATAAGAGTTGCTTCCCTATCTCACAAGAGTAAACCCAAGCCTCCTCCCAGGACCTTGTAAGGCAACAGCAAGTCAGTGGCAATTGGCAGTTTAACCACAAATCATCACAGAATTTCATGTTTTCAATGTGAAACAGGAAAATCAGTGATTAAGAATTTCTGGATGTTGTACACATCTAAAAATATTGAGCATTTTATTTAACTTTTCTTTTTATCCATAGATTTAAACACTTTCTGATGGAGGAGGAAAATTAATAAAAACCTACTTATTATGGTCCAAAACACCATTATTCTAACAAATGATCAACTTTCTGACAATTCTTTACAAGTCTAAAATCCATTTAACACAAAAAGTGAGCAATAAGAGATCCTGTCCACTATTGGTCTCCAGCCCATGGAGATCATAGATTCATCAGATTTATATTCCATGAAGTCCTCCTTGAATCCTGTGACTAAAATGAATTTCTTTTCTGTAAACCTCAACTGAATTTTATCTATATCATTTCTAAAGTCCTTGTAACTGTGTTCTTTACTTCAGTTATCTCCTATATAATTTCTCCTACCCTAATTTTAGGCACATCTTAGCAGATATTCAACAAATAGCTAAAAATGAATTCATTCAAGTCAGTATCAAATACCACTTCACACCATATCTATAACATGATTTGATCTATTGAGATTTAAAAGAAACCATTATGATATCTTTATGTATAGGAAACCTCAAAAACTTGAAACCTACTAATTTGGGATGTCCTAGGAAAAATTAATAGTGAAAACAAAAATATCTAAGAAATATTTAACCTACCTAAGGGACAACCACTTGATTTACAAATTATAAGTCATTATTTGGAAATACCTACTTAACATAACTCTATGTTCAATACCTCATTCCTTTGATAATAGTTTGTAATTCAGGCTATCATCCCTCTAGTTGATCTGAATTAGAGAAAACGGTGGTAATGTCAATGCTGGTAAAACTGAAATATGCAGGGGCACCTGGGTGGCACAGTCAGTCATTGGACTCTTGATTTCAGCTCAGGTCAAGGTCTCAGGTTCCTGAGATCCAGCCCCTGCCACAGGCTCCTTGCTCAGTGGGGAGTATGCTTCTCCCTCTGCCCCGCCCACTGCTTGTGCTCTCTCCCTCTCTCTCTCTAAAATAAATAAATAAAACCTTCTAAGAAAAATGAAACATGCAAATATATGGTACTTACAACAGTCTATCTCATCAGATTGATCACTGCAGTCAAAAACACCATCACAATGATATATGCTACTAATACACCGATCCTCACTGGCACATTTGAATTGAGAAGCAGTGCAATTAATTACTAAGAATGAAAAAAAAAGCATTACAAATTAGCTCAAGGAGAAAACTACTAAACACTGAGATTATTTTTAAACACCATCAATAAAAATAAGGCAATCCACTTACCACAACCAGCTTCATCAGATCCATCAACACAGTCCTTGTCCCCATCACAGACAAAAGATAGGTCAATACATCGATGATCAGGACAACGAAATTGACTAGGTAGGCATGTCTCTGTAAATTCTAATATCATTCAAAAATAAAACCAAGTAACAGTTTATTTCTTGTTCATTGTGTACAAGAGCCAAACTGCAAAACACTAAGGAGATACACAAGTTATCTCATTTGTACATGCATGCAAAATTCCTTCAAATCAGTCACATTGCCAAAGTCAGCCCAGCAAGAGCACACAAAGCCAGGACAGTTTTTGGAAAGAGGAATAAAAAGATACAGGTCAGAGTCAGAATCTGCGATTATACTTTGAAAACCAGACTACACTTTCAAAGTAAGCATTATGAGCTTGGACTGGACTACACCTCATGAATACTACTGAGTCTGTGACTCAACACCGAAGCCCAGCAATGGAGCCCAACTAGGCAGCATGGTTGGCGTGACCCACATGCCTAGCAGCAGCTATATACAGACAGATCATAACTGCATTTAATCCAAAGTCTCAGCAGAACAATTAATTCTAGAAACCAGGGTCCCACCTTGTTGAAGAAACATAGCCTTAGAGTCAGATGTGCTGGTCGCCCCATCCACAACATGAAGCTGTATTAAATATAGACTCACAGAATGTGAAGGCTAAAGGAGGTCTTAAAGTCCATCTGCTACAGAGGAAAGTGACTTTCCTACTCATGCAACAAAGATGAGACCTTAATCCAGGGAACTCCACCTTAAACTATTATTGCAGACATAGAAACAAACAATAACCTAAAGGAAATCAGAACTAGGAGGATGAAAAGCAGGCAGACAAGACACTACTAGTGAAATTTAAATTTTCTGTGCCTCTGTATTTTATTCCCTTTTCACCTCTATGAAACGAAAAAGAAAAACCAATAGACAAATGCCTGGATCGTTTATATGATTTAGAAAAAAAGGAATTTGCCTTAAATATACGAAAAGCTAGTGGAGGAGACAGTGCTTAAAGAACTCCGTGCTCAAGCAGACTCTAAGCTTCTTACATCTTTGCTCTCACGGCCTATCGATTCAGATATTGACAGATGGAATGGATGTGACTACGATATAACGAAAGTTGTGTGAGCCTTCAAGGAAAGTGTACAAGGCCTACTAATTGTTCAACTCCATTCACTAGGCTGACCAGCCAAGAGAAATCCATTCCAAACTTACGGCAGTTCTTTTCATCAGATCCATCTGCACAATCATTATCTGTGTCGCAGAGCCAGCTCCTTGGGATACACAGATGATTATCACAGGTGAAGAAGGATGCAGGGCAAGAAGTGGGTGCTTGGGAGGGACAGTTCTGCTCATCGCTGCCATCCACACAGTCAGACTGCTTGTCACATTTCCAGTGTGCAGGGATGCACTCTCCGTGGCCACAGGTGAACGCTGAAGGTGCACAGGTATTATCTACAACAGAAATAAACTGGTCATGAAGACAGTTGCTTTTACAGCCTGTTAAATGAGTCCTGACCTTGGGAAGCCCCTGTTCTTCTTTTTCAAGGGAAGCAATATACAAAATAAGAAGAAATGTGCAAGTCATTCTCATTATCACTCTCATCATTACTAGTGGACATTTCTTCAGCAATTATCAGATACCAGGCATTTTTCTAAGTGCTTCACATATTTTTTTCTCAATCCTCACAAGAATATTTTGAAGTATGTAGAATTATCTGCATTTTACAGATGAGGAATCTGAGGCTTTGAGACTTCAGGAATCTGCCCCATATTCAATCTCCAGTTGGTGTGATCTGAGGCCCATTCCTTACTTCTAAGCTACTTCTTTTAATCACAATTTCACACTTAAACAGAAACCTTGAATAATGTGTCATTTGAAAAATGCAAATTGATAAAATATTCAGGCAAAAATGTGTAGTTTAGAAATAGGAAGATAATAGGCAAAGAAAATTTTTTAAATTTCAGAAAAGTACAAGTGGGCACTTTTATTTTCAAATCTGACACTCTTCTTTCTCTCCAAAAAGACAGGTTATTATTACTATTGGTCTCACCTTGATAGAGATTTCTTAGATTTCAATTGTCCTTTACCTATTTTTTCTATGTTAATGGAATCTTTTTGTTTTCTGTAATAGCATTCATTAGGCCCCAGACTTTATAGACTAGATTACCATTGAAAGAAAAATGTAAATATTAAGACCACCATTTCACCCCTATTTTACTCCAAAGTGGGGGAAAGGGATCATAGCAAATGGATTTTCAAATGCAATTATTCCAAGTACCTATCCTGAAATACTATTCTCTCAGATACTAAAGATTATAACCTATTTGACTTTTTTTTTTTTTCCTATTTGACTTTTTTGAGGTGCTTGCCAAGAAGTAATGATTGCATTGATGATCAAAATAGCCAATGTCAGGGAAAAAACATTGTTAGTGAATATAGTCCAAATCAATGGTAGAAATCATTTGTAATGTTATCTATTAATGATATTTATTATCTAGCTTCCTAAAGCTTTGGGTTACATATTAAAAATCTGAAATTCTGAAAGAATTTTTCCCATAGAGATAACCCAGCCTTAAAAAAAAAAAAAAAAAAAAAAAAGGCTTATCTCTCTCTGTTGTACTCATTGCAGAAAGTATCTCCTGTGTATAAGCTACTTACTCATTTTGCCACATAGGTGCTCATCACTGTTATCATGACAGTCATCTACTCCATCACAGCGGTAGTTACTTGGCACACATCTGCCGTTGCTACAAGGAAAAGAAAGGGAGCCACACTGCTCCATGGGTGGTTCATGGGATGGGTCTTCCTGGCATGTCAAGTGATTAGAAGTCAAATTCATTCCATAGGGGCAACCACACACACGCTGGAAATTTGGCACTGGGAAGCAAAAGTGGCTGCAGTCACCGTTTGGATGTGTGGGTCGATTACAGTAGTTAGAACCTGAAAAAGCAATACCCAGAGCTAGTGAGTTATGAACATTTCCACTGGTTTGATCACAGATTTAGTTTGCCAAGGAAAACAAATAGGAAAGAACAATGTTCAGACCCAATGCTACAAAATGGCTTCTTTCTAAAAATCAACATGCTAAATATAACATTCAGTTTAAACACAGAAAAAGTCCTAAGATGTGTTTTTCTCAACCATACTTTTAGGATTAACAGAGTTGAGCAGAGAAAAATATATTAAGTTTTATATTATTTAACTCTCTGGGTTGTAGAAATATATAACAATCAGGAGCTATACTAATCTTAAGTACTAAAGAGAAAAGAAAAGAAGCCACCATGTTAAATAAATATAAACATATGATAGAACGTGTCAATCCCACTTACCAATCTGAGTGTTGGCATCATATGACTTAACATGCATTATATTAGTGATACCACTTCGAATAACCCTCATGTCTCCACCATCCGTTTTCCTGACTCGAACAATAGCACCCAGTCTCCAGTCAGTAAAAAACACATGGTCTAAGAAGAAACACCAGTGATTAGTATTTTCATCATAGTTCACTTGTGAATTACTTTGGGAAATGCGATAGACTTGTAACACTTCTCGCAAATGTGAGAAGACTCTCCCATAAATATCTGTAATACGTTTCTGTAATCATTTTCTGTGACTTGTTACTCTCTAGGAATGACTCTTTACAAGGCTATATATTTAATGATACCAGGGTTCCAGTTCAGGCAGGTGTGTATGGAGGATTGTGATGGTATTTGATAGCAATTACATTTAGACTTCCACAGGTAAAAATAAAATTTTGGATTATTCAATAGAGCATTAGATGTACCTCATATGACTGACTCCTTGTCTCAAAAGGACTAAACTTCTGAGTGCTTACAGGCAAATACTTAACTGTGAGAGGGCTCTTTTTTGGGTAAAATTAAGGAAATAGACTAAATCTTTAAGCTCCCTTCCAGATCAATCATTCTATATATCCTATGTCTTAACTGAGGACACTAATTTTTTTTTTAACACTCAACTTTATTTTTTAAAAAGATTTATTTATTCATTCATTCATTCATTCATTCACAAGAAACACAGAGAGAGGCAGAGACACTGGCAGAGGGAGAAGCAGGCTCCCTGCCAGGAGCCGACATGGGACTCGAACCCAGGTCTCCAGGATGACACCCTGGGCTGAAGGCAGTGCTAAACCGCTGAGCCACCAGGGCTGCCCACACTCAACTTTAATAGGAAGCTGTTGAGAAGGGAAAGTACAGATCTAATGCAAGAAGGAATTTTCACTGTAGCTGTGGGAATCAAAAAATCATCCACAGAAGTATGCCTATCCCTACACCTGTAGTTATATTCCATGAAGTTCAAAATAGTAAGATAGAGAGGCATTGTAAGATTCTAAACCTCAAAAACTTAGTCATGCTCACTTTACACTAGCTACTGAAGCAGGGAAGTAAACATACACATTTTAAATAGAATCAGTGAATTTTTCTCTTAAAGGACATTTTAACTAAAATCCTCAGCTAACCAAAAAATGCCTAAAATGCCACAAATTTTATCATTAGACCAGTTTTCCTTATCTGTGACCTAATCAATGACTAATGAGTCACTGACTTACTAAATCTTATCTAGCCTGAGTCCCACCACTCACGAAGGTATCTTACTATACTTAAATAGATAAGAAGTTCAATAAACCTTTCACTCCCATGTGGTGCACAGATAGTCAAGCAGATCTAGTCTTTCATTGAAAAGAATGATGATTTTTATGTTGTTATGCAATCAGAGAATTTTCCATAAGAAATTCACTTTGAGGGGAGTGCTGGGAGAAACTTATTATTTGTGGAACATTGTGTTGCTCTCATGAGTATGCACTAAACTTTTTTTCATACTGACAAAAAAAAAGGTATTGAAACTGCATTTTTATTCAATCTCAAAGCATTTCTTCAAGAAAAGTGAAAATTTAACGTTCTTATAATATTCTGATATAACAGCAAATGGTTGTCTGACATCATTAATGAAAAGGGAGTGAATAAATGGGAAGGCATACAGAGGAAGGGATGAGTATTTATAATTGATTCATCTCATCAAAAATCTTACTCTTTCAAGAGCATTTTTTAAATATTTTTAAATACCATGCACTCCACCATAGATAAACAGACAGCAGGATAGAACATGCATATTTACTAGCTATTCATTCCACACTATATGTGGGGGAGAAAGTCTTTGATTTACCGTCAGTATCTAGTCTTTAAAAGCACCTGGCTTTTAGAAAGTAGAAAGTTTCAGCCAGGGACACAACTGGCATATGGGCAGGGCCTTTGGGGAATCACAAAAATGGCATTTCTCTAACAGGAATAATCATGGTTTGTCAAACAGAACCAGGACAGACTTTGTCTCTCACACCTTCTTGGCCTGGCACTTCTGTGCTATGCACAAGCTACACCATCATTCACAGAAACCTTAATTTCAAGACAAAACTAACCATCTATTTCACAGTGCCAAGCTACATTCTTATTCCCAGCAATTCAACTCAAAATACCACGCCTGCACTCAAGACAGGACCTGATACATGTGATCACTATGGCTGTAGTTTCCCAAAAGTCCATGCCCCCAGCAATGCTACTAATACTAGTAGCATTAAACTATTGGAAAGGCTGATGAAGAAAAACAAGTACATCTTGCTATTTTTCACAAGCCAGATTCTAACATTTCTATATAACAATGTGTCAGTTACCCAACATGTGTCTAAAAAGCTTCAGAGCTATTCAGTGACTATGCAGTTGATAAATATGTGTAATAGCTTTTCCACAAGGATTTTGAGGAGGTTCTTATAGAGAGCAGCAAAACAGTACAACTTACCACGAATGCTCTTGTTGTTTTATTCTTAAAAATGACAAAAGCAGTAGTTTACTATTTCTTTGTGGGATATTTATGTAATAGAGTACTTGGGGAGTTATATTTTATAATACATGTAATCTATAAAATGCTATATCTATAAGTTGTCAATTATTATCAAAGAGCATCTAAAAATTTACTCTAAAAATGAAATGTTCAGTCAAAAAAATTAAATGTTTCATCTATTAGCACCATTTTCCTTTTTTGTATCCTTAAGTAACCAACTTTTCTGGAAGTGTGAGATTGCCAAATGAGGATGAGTCTACTGTTAACAATTTGCGAAGTATAAAAACAACACACACGTTCATTGCTTCAAAGCATACCTTCAAAGACAGTAAGTCCAAATGGATGTGTCATCTGTTGTATATGGCCCAGGTTTCTTCTGTCTAAACCATCAAAGGTGCTGTGCTCAATTTTATCAAAAAAGGCATCTATCCAGTACAACCGTAAAGCCCTAAAATGATAAAACACTTAGTTATCTGTTATCTAGAAACTAGTAATGTACCCTTTACACTGAGAGCATTCATAAATGGTATGTTCATTTGAAACATTTATTGAACAAAATTTTTTAAAATTAAATTATATTCATTGAAAATGTAATAGTTTTATGTTCACCCCCAAAGATACAGTACTTTCATGAAACGATTTCTAATTAATTATCTTAGAAAACTTAAAATGTTGTTATCTTCAAGTTAGATATTTTATTTTTCTCCTGGTTAAGTCCACAAGTTAAGAAAATCACGTTCAAAAGGCAAAATACACTTCTTTCATCTCTCCTATAAACTGCATTTCACGTCTGTAAGCCTTTTTATCCTATTACCTTTTCTTATGTTCCAAGATAGATCATTAATTTCCTGAGAACTCTATGTTATACACTATAAAATTCTCCCAGAATGTATATATGCAAATATGCATTTGTTGATTAATTGACACTAAAGATTTCCTATCCTTAAGATGCCCTCTATGAAAATTACACATGACCTGAACTTCATCAAATTCCTATCCTACTTCTAATGGGATTTGGGTCTGCCTTCTACCTCCTCTATCAATTTCCACAGAATATTCATGAATGCATTAGTTTTCATCCAGGCAGAAGTTGGCAAACTATGTTTGTGTTTTTTGTGTTCTTGTATCATTCTATATCTTTCTCCCAGATATAGGGAAATAAAATATCTTAGTGCAAGTAGTACCAGTTTCCTTATTCCATCATAATGTTTCATAAGTGTTCCATAGTCAGCGGGAACTCAGTAATTTGGGATGATTCCTACTTACCCCCAATCAATGGCCAACCCATTGGGCCACCCAAGAGTAGTGTTTACTATAGGCAAAAGGTTAGACCCATCACTCCACGCTCTCATAATTTTAGCAGGACGGAACCAATCAGTGAAGAATATGTACCTAAAAAAAGAAAAAAGAGGTAATAAATCAAACATGTTAACACTAGAACAAATTAGATGACTTGGAGAGATTTAGCACAAACTCAGGTTCTCCAGAGACTTGCTACAACTAATTTCATTTTCTGTATATGTTATTTGGCTTATACAATTACAGATAAAATCTGCTTAATAAGCAGATTGAGAGGGATCCCTGGGTGGCTTAGCAGTTTAGTGCCTGCCTTCGGCCCAGGGCGTGATCCTGGAGTCCCGGGATCGAGTCCCACATTGGGCTCCCTGCATGGAGCCTGCTTCTCCCTCTGCCTGTGTCTCTGCCTCTGTGTGTGTGTGTGTGTCTCTCATGAATAAATAAATAAAATCTTTAAAAAAATAAGCAGATTGAGTATACAACTGATCTAACTCTTGTTTTGTTTTATCTAAATTTTAATTAAAAGTTTAGTTATCAACATATAATCAAAGGCACAAATACAAATGGCATTAAAATGGGCATCCAGGAGAGAACCACTATCCTAGACTGAGGACCTAAAGCTACTGTCACCAAGTAGATTCTTTAGAAAGGCATAATTCAGGTTTCAAGATTTTATTTCCTAAGTAATACTTATACCCAACATGGGGCTCAAAGCTACAATCCCGAGATCAAGTCACACACTCCATCAACTGACCCAGCCAAGCACCTCTGTGTTACATTTTAAATACTCCAGGGATGCCTGGGTGGCTCAGTGGTTGAGTGTGTGCCTTCAGCTCTAGGTGTGATCACAGGATCTGGGATCAAGTTCCGCATCAGGCTCTCTGCAGGGAGCCTGCCTCTCCCTGCCTATGTCTGTGTGTGTGTGTGTGTGTGTGTGTGTGTGTGTCTCATGAATAAATAAATAAATCTTTAAAAAAATACTCCAAAGTTATTCAAATGAAATAATAATAATATACTATGGGCAAGAAAACAGATTTTAATCTCTCTTTCCTCTCTGGATTGAACATCTCAGATACACTAGAAAGTTCTTTAGTCATCTTCCACCAGGAACTGATAAATTTGCAGGAAAGCATTTCATCTCTGATGAAGAAAGCACCCAACTCAACATAACTCTTATACAATCTCTACCCAAGGCAATGTTGTATGGTTTTTTTTGTTTGTTTGTTTTATTCTGAGGAGTGATAAAAAGAAAAAACTAGGGAAAATTTTTTTTTCTTTCTTGTGAGCCTTAGAAATTAAAATTGGTCTTTTCCAAATCATGACTTTCTGAAATGCGACTTCAATTATTTTAAATGAAAGAGTCAGTAGGAAAGGAATCTTAAGAGCTTTTCAAAACCAAATGCCAATGATTTAGTTTAAGATAAATCCATTAGAAAATCAACTCTCTACAGGGCAGTAATATTTATTAATAGTTATCACCAGTTTTTAAATGTTTCTTACATTATTTCACAGGGAGCAAATTTAAATCCAAATAAACGCTGTCTAGAGGCAGCATACAGTGTTCTTAGACACAAAGCCTTTTAGTCACATAGGCCTGGAATTTGAATCCTAACTGTTGCTTAACAGATATTCTATCTACCTGGCTCGCAGACCAGATTTTGAATCAGACAAGATTATGTAAAGTGTTTACTATGTGCTCTCCATGAATGAGGCTTTCGTGAATTACCACTCATTTTTATTAAAATTCCACTTAAATACAACTTCTCAGCTCAGACTTGTTCCAAACAAACATATTAGCTATTAGTCATATTTAAATAAGAAAGGTAAGAACCTAAAAGGAATAGTATAAACTGTTCTGTCTTTCTTGTCTGACACCACCAATCATGGAATAGTTAAACACGAAACTTAGTCTGTAGTCTGAAAGACTTTTTATTCTGAAAACTACTGAATGATTAAGCAAGTTTTGCTAAGCTTTATATCAATACATTAAAGCAGGGAAAGAATTTGAGCCTTTCCTGATAATTCCCCTGCACATTCAACTCTTTTCTACTGAACCTGTATCACATTGTTGGTCCTCTTCAATTGTGAAAAAAAACCACACTTCAGTGAAGACTGGGAAAGCTGAAACTAAGGCGAAAGTGTTTTCAAGGAGATAAAGTGATTACCTGATCTTATGCTAAAGGGATAAAATTTAAGGTGATTTCAATTTATATAGTTCAATCTTATATTTGCTGAACTTGCCAAATAACCGTAGCATCACTTTTCAGTAACTTTAAAAGACATAGTTTCAAGCTCTTCAGAAAACATGAACACACTTACCCAGCAATAGGATGAACTACAATTGATCGGGGGTTATTTAAATTCTGGATTATTGCACGTCTTGATTTATCAGCTAGCCTCATGACACTGATACTCCGGTAAGAAGCATCTGTCCAATAAAGATTCTTTGAAATCCAGTCGAAAGTCAGACTTTCAACACTTTCCACCCTGTTGGCAGTGAGAATTTCTCTTCCTGTAAGTTGAAATATGGACAAGGTTTAAACTAAGCATACTACTGTATATTTAAATTGTGTCAGAGTTACAGCATATTTCAGTAACCCATATGGAATTCTTAAAAAAAAAAAAAAAAAACACTAAACTGCTGAGCAACAACAGGAGATAAACCTAGAATCTATCCATTCCCAAAAGTTTGGATCTCAAAGAACAGATACGATTCTGATAAACAGAACCAGAAGCGGTATGCCTTGCATTTACTCCCTTGTTCAAGTTTCCAGAAAAAAATTTCTCATTGCAGAACATCTGAAGACAAGATACCTGAGTTCACATATTCACAAACACCACCCACAGACAGCTTTGATAAGCTGACACCACCAGGTACGACTGATGGGGGAATCTCTGCGGCGTGATGGCCCAACCTTCTCAGCAGTCTTTCAAAACTTGAAAGTTGTGACGTTTTGAAAAGACCAGCAAAGATACCAAAAGAAAATCAGAACTGGGTACAGGAGAAAAAAAGACCACTTTCCTCTTTGTGAATTTTTATGTCTTTTTCCCCCTCTCTCCTTTTTTCGCTATAGAAAATCTGAGTCACAGTAAAAAATAACACTTTTCTTAAAGTAGGAAAAACAATATTAGTGCTTCTTCCATTCATTTACTTAGTGAATTATAAAAATAAACTCCTCCGTGTGCTAGAAACCATGAGATACTTAGGAAACATAATGTTGCTAATAGTATTAATAATAATAGCTTATATTGAATACTTATTACGAGCCAGAAACTGGTCCAAGAACTTTACATGGATTCACCCATCTTTACGGTAGTTCAATCAAGTGGGTATTATTAATATCCCTATTTTGCATCTGAGGAAATTAAGTCATAGAAAAGTGAAGCATCTTGAAAGAATGTAGACACTACCTTCAAGGGATTTATAATGAAGTGGGAAAGAGGAGGCAATTAGGCCAAGGGGCAAAAGTGAAACAGTAATGGGTGTTATGATAGAGAGATGCACAAAATGGTATAAAACACAGACTCCAAATGAAGCATATGGCAAGGCAGAGGTGAAGAAAAGTTTCTCAAAGAAAGTGGTGAATCGGGTGCTATAGGAAAGCAAAGACTTAGAAGTGAGAGACAGACTGAGAACTCCATGTTTCAGGAGTTAATGAGTTAATGATAGAGGCTAAAAGAAAGGGAGAAGTTTAGGTAACCACCAGATCCTGGGAGGAATTGGGGAAGGGGGAAGGAAGGGAAGGGAGTGTGGTCATGATCTTCACTAAGGCAGGAGGTCTGTGAGAAATAGGGTACAGATATCCACTTAGACCTATTGGTTTTGAGGTAGTTATGGGTTATATGGTGAGATATCCAAAGGCAGTTGGCATTTTGGGTCTGAACCTTTGAGAGCTTGGATGGAGATTTCTGTTATCACCTGAAAAAGCCTTCCCTGATCTTTCCCTCATTCCCCAGGTTAGGAAGAAAATCATTCAGTAAATGTCCTATCATAACTCTCCCTACACTGATTTATAAATCACTACATAAATGGTAATCTAAGACACAGAAGGCACAAAGTTATGCAGAAGATGACAAAGAAGAAGAGAACCAATGTTGAACCAAGAGAACATGGTTGTTTAGGAAACAGGCAAAAGAAGGAAACACCTGTAAAGAAGACCAGAAAGAATAGCAAAGAAAGAGAAGGAAACGAGATTGGAAGTGATCGAGATGAGACAGGTTTCAACTGACAGGAGATTGGGATAGAATGAAGAATAAGTGAGAAGTACAAATGTGGAATTGAGAGCAGGAACATGCAGACCAATCTTTCAAGAAGTCCAATCATGAAATGAGAGATAGAGCTGTAACTAGAGAGAAACGTGGACTGGACGGGGGGTTGTATGTTTAGGAGGAAAGATCTGATCATATCTGAGTTCTCTGAGAGCTTCATTCAGCTGATCTTGACTTTAATCAGATTTCTGATAACTCATTTTCTACATGTGTACCCATGTACACCTATTCCTCTCCCTGGAAAACAGCAATGTATCCCTCACCAAAGCACAGAAAGTTTAACCACTGACTATAGAGTATTTTAAAAGGTAACTTGCTCAACATGTAGACTTGAGATTGGCAAAAAGCATCATGAGCATTCCAGTTTGACAAAGCAGAAGGGGGATGACCTGTATGACGCCTGTAGGAGACTGAGCCTACATGGGGCTCAGAAACCCAAGACTATTTTTTGGTGAGAGTTAATATTGACTGGGGTTCTCCAAGCTCAATGGACTTAACTCTAGTCCCCAGAAAAGTTGCACTCTAGTTCAAAATAGGAGACTGACCACACACGTTTTCTCCTCTTCCTTCCAAAGTCTATCAAAATGACAGTCCAGGGACAATGGATATGAGATTTCCGTGGTTTGGAAGACAAAGTGATTGGACAGGTATTAACTCACTAAGTAGGAGGAGAAAGCTACAAACTCAGTGCCAGCAGAGGGAAGCCCCTCCCCTCAACACACATACAGAAGCCTCAGCATATTGGCTCTCAGAGATGCCAGGCAAAACACAGAGGCAAGGAATTAAGGGGTGGTTAAAGGTTTGTGAACTAAGGGGTGATTAAAGGTTTGTATCAGGAACAATAAATCCACCAGGCCCTTCCCAGATACTAACCATCTATGCCACTCCCCTCCATCTACCTCCTCTAACAGAGATGTTCTTCTCTGGAGGAACTGATGCAGAGACGCTGTGGGCTCAAGGACACCACAATGCACACGGGAAAGCTGGGATGGAACAGAAGTGAATATAGGGGGATTGTGCGACTCAAGAACTGAAGGGTCCTCAGCCCCTATCCTCTGAACTTCTCCTGGAACACAGACAGCAAGCTATCCTCACCACCTCTTACTCCCCAAACCAAGGAGAATGGAGATATCAACTAAGGACAAATGGCTATCTCTAGAAAAAGATTTACTAATATCAATGTTTGGGAGCTCTCCAACAGAAAGGCTGCCTCATCACCTGAAGTTCACTAGTTGATGAGGCTCATACCTATAGACAGACCTTCTGGTAGCTTTTATAGCCTTGCCCTTAATAGTAAACAAGAATCACAGAAATTTGAAGAAGGCTTCCATCATGAAAAAAGTTGAAACAAAAAAGGAAAAAAGAATCCAAAGAAAAGGGAAATGAAAGATGGATTTTTTTTTTATTTTAAATCCAGCATAGTCAACATACAGTGTTGTATTTGTTTCACATGTACAATATAGTGATTCAACAATTTTATTACTCAGTGCTCATCTAGATAAGGGTACTCTTAATCCCTCCACCCATCTCCCCTTTGGTAACCATAAATTTGTTTTCTATACTTAAAGAGTCTCTTTTCTACTTTGTCTCTTTCTTTTTTCCTTTGTTCATTTGTTTCTTAAATTCCACATCAGCAAATCATAAGGTATTTGTCTTTCTCTGACTGGCTTATTTCATCTAGCAGTACACTCTCTAGCTCTAACCATGTTGTTGCAAATCACATGATGCCATTCTTATTTATGGCTGAATATTATTCTACTGTATATATATATATATACCACATCATCTTTATCCATTCACTTGGCCTGCTTCCATAATGTGACTATTGTAAATAAGGCTGCAACAAATAGAGGTGCATTTATCTTTTCAAAAAAGTGTTTTCATTTTCTTTAGGCAAAATCAGTAGTGGAATTACTGGATCATACAGTATTTCTATTTTTAACCTTTTGAGGAAATTCAAACTATTTTCCACATTGGCTACACTAATTTACATTCCTACCAATAGAGCATCTAGATTCCCTTTCCTCCACATCCTCATCAACACTTGTTATTTCTTGTCTTTTTTGCTATTAGCCATTCTGACTGGTATCAGGTGATATCTTATTGTAGTTTTGATTTGCATTTCCCTAATGATTAGTGATGTTGAGCATCTTTTCATGCATCTGTAGGTCAATTTGATGTCCTTTTGAGAAAATGTCTATTTGGCTCTTCTGTCCACTTTTTAATTAGGTTTTTGTTGTTGTCGTTGTTGATGCTGTTGAGCTAGACTGAGTTCTTTATATATTTTGGATATTAACCCCCTAATTCAATATGTAGTTTGCAAATATCTTTTCTCATTCTGTAGGTTTTTTCATTTTGTTGTTTATTTTGCTGTGCAGAAGCTTTGGAGTTTGATGTAGTTCCATTTGTTGATTTTTGTTGTTGTTTGTACTTGACCTCATGCACAAAAATTTATTTCTAAGACCAACTTTGATGAACTTTTTCCCAACATTTTTTTCTGGGAGTTTTATGGTATCAGGTATCAGTTTTTAAGTCTTTGCTCTATTTTGGTTCATTTTTTTGTGACTTATGTGAAATAGGGGTCCAATTTCATTTAATTACATGGGTTTCTCCAGTGTTCCCAACACCATTTGTTGAAGAAACTATCCTTTTACGATTGTTTATTCTTGGATCTCCCCTCAAATATTAGTTGACTATATATGCTGGGGTCTATTTTCAGGCTATTTTGTCCCACTGTTCCACAATCTGTCTATTTTTGTGCCCATATCATACTATTATTATTACCCTGGCTTTGTAGTATAGTTTGAAATCTGGAAGTGTGATATCTCTTACCTTGTTCTGTTTCTTCAGGATTGGTTTGGCTATTCAGGGTCTTTTGTGGTTCCATACAAATTTTAGGATTGTTTCTTCTATTTCCATGAGAAATGCCTTTGGTAATTTGATGGGGATTGCACTAAATCTGCAGACAACTTTGGGTAGTATGACCATTTTAACAATATTAATTCTTTCAGTCCATGAACATAGGCTGTATTTCCATTTGTTTGTGTCTTCTTCAATTTCTTTCATCTAAATTTTGTGGTTTTCATTGTACAGATCTTCCACTTCATCGATTAAAGTTATTTCTAAGTATTTTATTGTTTTTGATGCTATTGTGAATGGAATGGTTTTCATCAGTGTAAATGGTTTTTCATCAGTGTAAAAGAAGGCAACTGAATTCTGTATATGTTGATTGTGTCCTGCCACTTTACTGAAATTATTAATTCCAACAGTTTTTTGACTGATTCTTTGGGATTTTCTATATATATAGGATCATATCATCAGCAAATAACTACCTTTTTATTTCTTCTTTTCTGATTTGGATGCCTTTTACGTCTTTGTCTTGGTTAATCACTCAAACTAGGACTTCCAATACTATACTGAATAAGAGTGGTGACAAAGGGTTCTTGATCTTAGCGGACTTGCCTTCAATTTCTCTCCATTAAGTATGTTAGCTGTCTGTCGTTTCTACATGGCCTTTTTGTACATGAGATATGTTTCTTCTATACCCACTCCATTAAGACTTTTTATGAAAGTATGTTTTATTTTGTCAAATGCTTTTCCTGCATCTACTGAGATGATCACGTGATTTTATCTTTCATTTTACTGATGTGATGTATTACATTTATTGATTTTCATATATTGAACCACCCTAACATCCCAGGGATAAATCCCACTTGGTCATAGTGTATAATGCTTTTAATGTGTTCTTGAATTCTGTTTGCGATATTTTGGTGAGAATTCTTGCATCAATATTTATCAGAGGCATTGGTGTATAGTTTCCTTTTCTCATGGTATCCTTATCTGGTTTTGGTATCAAAGTACTGTTGGCTACATAGAATGACTTTGGAAGTATTCCTCCCTCCTCAATATTTTGGAAGGGTTTGAAAAGGATGAGTATTAATTCTTCTTTCAATGTTTGGTAGAATTCTCCAGTGAGTTATAAAATGAAAATACTGAGTTATGCCATCATCCAATAAAGTACCCAGCAGTAAAGTGTGACTGGCCGTAATTTATCTTTCTGTGTTGATTATGAAGATTTAACAGAATCCCAATCAACTGAAAACTTATAGTAAATCCATATTTCCATATAATTCATGGTTTTTTTTATTATTATTATTTCAAGCCCAGCCCCCCTCAAGAGAGGTCATCTGGCTGCTTGTATATCAGGAACAGCCTCTAGCCAATCAACCCCTCACTGACTTTCATATACCTGACTTTCCTTTTATGAAATGTCAACTTCTTTTATGTCAACATTTCTCATTGTTAAAAATACACTCTTAAAGAAAGGAAGTGTTTGTTATAACTTAAGTCATGAGAAGAGTAATAGATTTCTTTTCCTGAATTAAAAGCATTTAGTAAGCTAAGTAAGTTCTACTGAGCAAATTATTAGTATTATTAGTAAAAGATGGACAACACGTGCAAAAGAGATCTTTTTTAATGTATTCTCACCTGTGCCATTGATATTTTGTTTAAAGATCATGTCTTTTGATGTATCTGAAAAAAAGATAGTGTTCTCCTTCGCATCAAAATCAATCCCAACAAAGAAAGAAGGATTTCCTGTCACTGGAACTATGACATCTTCCTGGGTAGACAGGTTGAATGGGATGCCACGAACAGCGACTTCAGATGAAAAGATCAGGAATTGCTTAACAGCTGTAGGAAGAAAAACACAGCACCGTTGGCCACAGCCTGGTTCTTGTTCTCTCTCAATTCCAGAGAAACTATTTATACATCCATAAAGCACATTTTATAATTCTGAAATAAACATAAAAAATAGATCTGTGGAAAACATAATTGGAAATAACAAGAAGAGAGGAAAAAAAGATAAGCAGCTATGAGGGTGATACAACTATTAGAATCTTACTTCTCAAGTAATTTATCCTTAAGATTTATTTATATAAAACATGGTCCCTATGCTGAATTCTAAAGTACTATTAACTGAACTGCATAGTAATTCCATCACAGTTCTTGATTTGGATTAACTTTTGTATGGATATCTAACCAAGAATCCCACTGCAGTTTTTAAGGTATTAAGACCAGTGACCAGGTAAATTCTTTAGAAATAAATAAAGGAGGGAAAAATGGGAGGGGAGAGGGAAAACAGAGGAAACAGAAAAAAAAAAAGAGTGATTTTAAAATCAAAGGAGACAGTAACAGGACATCAGAAAATTAGAAGAGAGAAATGGACGAGGTATACCGAAGACAAAGATAAAAATTGCAGTAGTTTAAGAGCAATATAGTGTCAATACTATAATAGAAACACATTGTTTTTCAAATGAGGGTGATTTTTACCTGAATTTAGGATTACCTACAAAGTTAACAAATTTGTTTCAGTTAGAATTAGAGAATTTACATACTATGCCCAAAGCAGCACCATCTGGGGAGCCAGAATTTGTCAAAGGCATTAAAAAAGGAGAGTTTTCAAGGGGAAGAAAGAAGAATCAAATATTGCAGGAGTGTGCATTGCCTCATAAGCTGAGGTGCGGCAATAGCCTACTTATAGATTAGGAGGCAGCCAAAGAGGAAGAAAAGTGTTTGAGAGAATCATTGAATCCCAGAGCACAGGGAAATATAAAGAGAAAATCTGAACTGAAAAGTGAAAAGCTAGATGAGGAAATGAGCCACCCCAACAAAGTTTGCTTTGGGACACAGCAATAAAGCCAAGTGGGATGGAGGGACAACCACCCCCCTCAAGGGACCAAGGCAGCGGTCTAGTACAGGGCAACAGACGTGGTGGAAAGTACTTCCCAATAAAGTTAACATTAACATCTAAAGTGGCAAAGGTATACAGAGCAGAGAAAAGAACTCAAAATTAAATTGTATGGAATTTCAAAAGCATAATTTTATAGAGACAAAAGATTTCAGGAAGAAAAGGGGAAAGGGAACCCAAGGAAACCCTAGATGTGCAATTAAAGGAAAGATCAAAGAACAGAAATTGACACCTTCAAACTCAAGCAGTTCTGTGTGTAAAGGGAGGGGTGCCTACTGAGAAAGATGCTGCATAGCTACCAAATGCTTATTCACCATGGAGGAGGAGGACAGGAAGCTGGCACAGTCCAAAAGCGGCACATACCCCTAAGCTGCCTGCCAGAAAGACATCCCAAAGCAATTTCTTACCAACGCAGTGGCGGTTATCCACATCCAGGCTGAAGCCGAGTGTGCACCTGCAGCGGTAACCCAAACCATCATTATCTGTCCTGTGGCTGAGGACACAGACATGTTCACAGCCCCCATTGTTATCTCTGCATGGATTGCTAACTAGAGGAAAAAATACACAGGGTTAAAGCTCAATTAGAAATATATGATTATCCAAGAATGTGAAACCACTTTGAGCCATCTAAGTGAAACAAAATAATGGGCTTGGAACTCAGAAAAACCACTGCTGGTTGATGCTGTATACACCCACATTTAGCTGCTCTTACTCTCCTACCTACCCTCCAACAGGTAGTGGCAACACAGTATTCCTGCAGCTACATAAATTCTCCCCAAGTTAACTATGTCTGCTAGCCTCAGGGACTATAAAATAACTGCCTCCCCCTAAAAAACTTGAGTGTTTAAAAAAAAAAAAACTTGAGTGTTTTAGTTAAGTGTTAGTTTATTCGTAAGATATAACAGTAACTATAACTCACAGGATGCATGCTTTTTAAGTAAGCCAACTTAGAATCAAGAGCTAATTATTATTATCCCAATTTTATAAAAGAGGAAATCAAGCTCCAGAAGGTTAACTCAACTTGCCCAAGATTATTCAGCAGCTAAACGAGAAGCCAAGCTTGCAGTACAAACCAGACTATACTTCCAAAACCCATTCTCAAAGCTGAGACTCAAAACATCACTGTGCACAAGCCTGTCACAGCCAAAAGGTCATATCTGCTTTGAAAATTATCTTCTTAGCTTTTGAATTATTCTTTAAAATCGTCTCTTTACAAAAAATAAATAAATAAAAAATTGTCTCTTTACCTTCTCAGGGGGATTGATTTGGGGAAACAACAAAAAAAATAATAATTTGGATGATAAAATTGGATATTATTTTCAGTCAAAGGCCAATAGGAAGTTGGTAGCTCGTGAATTGATTATTCCAATCAGAGATTTCCAAAATGTTTTCAGATGTAGTACAGATTTTCAGCTTCGGTATATGTTATCCCAGGATGACTACATTGAAGGATATTCATATGAATGTATCAGTTCTAGTGGCTGGTTTTTTGTTTAAAAAAAAAATCGCGGCACCTGGGTGGCTCAGCTGGTTAAGCATCTGCCTTCAGCTCATATCATGATCTCAGGGTCCTGGGATCAAGCCCTGGGTCAGGCTCCCTACTCAGCAGGGAGTCTGCTTCTGCCCTCTCCCTGTATTGCTCCCCCTGTTTGTGCTTTTTCTCTCTCTCAAATAAATAAAATCTTTTTTAAAAATTGAAATAGGGCAGCCCGGGTGGCTCAGCGGTTTAGCGCCGCCTTCAGCCCAGGGCATGATCCTGGAGTCCTGGGATCGAGTCCCACCTCGGGCTCCTACATGGAGCCTGCTTCTCCCTCTGCCTGTGTCTGTGCCCCCCCCCTCTCTCTCTCTTTCTCTCTCTCATTAATTAAAAAATCTTTAAAAAACAAAAATAAAAACTGAAATATTCTCTCTCCCTCTTCTCCCCACTTGTGCTAGCTCTCTCTCTAAAAATAAATAAATAAAAAAATAAAAAAATAAAAATAAAAATAAATAAATAATCAACCTGATTTTTTTATAGTCTTTCTCCATCCTAAAGTCAGACCCACCACTTAATGTGGGAGTTTAAGTAAAATCTGCTTTTCCTTGAATTACTGTTCACTGATATTAAACTTTCTATCAATACAGTTCATCATATTTCTTTCCTTTTTTCACAAGCAAATACAGAAAGGAGCCATATACAGTCACAATAGTCCTGACAATTTAAAACCTTGAAACACAAACACTACTTACTATAATATAACAGAAGACTAAGTGGTGTCTAAGTCAAAATATTTCTTTTCTTTGATAAGTGACCAGCCCATGAGACACCAGACCCCATTGGCCTATGACAGACCCAAAACAAACCAAATAACAGGTGTCATACATGTACAACGGAGAAGAAAAGGAAATTGGCTCTGACACTATCTTAAAATCTCAAGTCAACACTTAGGCATGTTAGTTTCTTCTTCTAGGCCTCAGTTTTCTCAACTTTAATATTAAAGGATTGAATATAAGTTTTCTCTTAGGAGAATGAGGATATATATTTTGGTTTTGTTTGTTTGTGGTTTCTTAATCTCAACATTTAGATAGGATCTGGCACATTGCAGGTGCCATTAAATATATCTGTAACATACATCTCTTAAGTTCCTTGTAGATTTGGCATTTTAACTCTGAAATACATCAATTTTTTCAGAAGGCCCCATGATCCACAGAGCAGTTTCAGAGCATTTAACTCTCTAGATAATCCATCACATATTTGAAACTGCCACCCAAATCTCATGAGATCACAAGTCATTAACTTCCATAGCATTGAGAAAATCTTTCTACCAAGGCCAAACTGAGCAGGGTTTCCATTGTTCTGGGGCATACCATAGGGCTGCCTGAGGGAATGGTAAACAGTCACTCCAAAGGGCCTCAGAGAAGTCTGGTGGTACTCTTGTGGATTGGTCTCTGTGAACTTGTTTGCCTTCATTACAGCCATCTTTGTCCAATCAGTAAAGAATACACGATCTTCAAACAAGCTTATTCCAAAGGGATGAGGAATGAGTGAGCCTCCATGGATTACTGTCTTCCTGTTATAAAAGATGTGTATTAAAATTTTTGTTTGCCTTCATTTTGATTAAAGGTGAAATTAGTTTGAGTAAATGCCTGAAAAGCTAAGTAATTTCTTGTTTACAAAAATGAAATATATAGAAAAACACATTTTAAGATGTGGGTATAATTCGACCTACATTTGATAGAAGGATTTTCATTTGTCTCTTGAGAAAGAACCTTGAAAATAAAATTCCAGTCCCAGCCCCAGTTTGTTCTGGATTTTTTGAAAAATTACTGTTTTCTTACATGCTTCTCAATTCTATTAAGTTTGCCCCATAAAAAAAAAGGGCTAAGATGTGAAGTACCATTTCATAATGCATAGGTGAAAGAGTGTAACACGGGAATGCAAATATGGTAGCAGATACCTTAAACCTACTTCACACTGCACCATTATCTTTTTCTCAACAATCAGGGAGCAGGATAGTGAGAACAATTCAACCACTAGCAAACATACAGACCTATTTCACTTTGGGAAATCAAAAAGTAGTGCTACCACTACTATACCTCTGCTTCATAAAACTGCTCATCATACTTGTTAAGTGGAGGCACGGGGCGGTCAGAGCTGCTTAAATGGAAGAAAAAGAAGTAAAAGGTGCCAAGCAAGGGAGAGAAATCAACAGTGTCTGCCATAGCTACTTCTACGTAAATGATCATCCACACACGTCACACAAAGAAAGTGAGGTAGAGGAGGAGGGAAAACTCATTTTTTTTTCCTCTTTGCAAAACAGGAAAACTTTAAAGAAAAATCTTAAAAACACTGAAAACTAAAAAGCACAACAGTACTCTAAAAAAAGAACTGAAGATACTAAGGCTGGGAAATATACCAAAAATGGGGGGAAGGGGAAAGAAACCTAAGGTGGCAAGTTAGTGCAAACTTTACACACTCAATAATGACATGGTACATTAAAATTAGAGAATGGTTTTTCTTTTTCAGTTAGCAAATTCCAGAACCTTGAATGCCACCTGCTGGCAAAGCAATAGGAATGACTTTATGATTTCAGCTGTACTCATGAGCTTTTTAATAGCTCTTTGATGTTTCTTCACAGCCTGCAAAGCACTCAAAGATTTCTGAAACTCCATTGATTTTTATGTTTTTATACTTTAATCTTAGCATAAAAATATTTAGACTAATGTAATGTCAAAACACCTATGAAAAAAAAATTCAGGCAATTTCTCAATCGTTTTTGAATGACTTATTGGGTTGATTAAGATTTTTTCATTAAAGTAATTCATCATATTCTCATTATGGGAATCAGTATAAATGATGAGAAATTATAGTCTTAATACTTAATCATTTCATTTAACTAAGTAGAGATTGTTCTAAGAATATGAAATCCAGTGGCAAACTGATACTGTCCTTACAAAATCCTCTACAAAATAGGGATAAAGGAGAAAACAAAACTATAATAGTCCTTCATCGAGAAAACAAAGTCAAGTCATTTGGAATAATTAAATCAGCCAGCTTATTTGCTGAATCCACAAAGAGCAGTTTTGACAAATTTAAAACCGTATCTTAACCAATTTTTGAAAACTTCAAAAGCAGAGAAACTAAAATAGTTAACAATTTAACTTAGAGTTAACTGTCATCAGACTAAGAAGATGAAATAAAAAGTATGCCATATTTTATGTTCAAATATTCTGAGTATCTTTGAAATATATCAGGTAAAAATACAAGTCAGAATTTCTCTTTGAAATTTGAACTACATAGAGGTAGAGTGAAGTCCAATTAATTCCCACAAGATAATGTTAAATAAATAATAAAACTTATTTATTCACTGAGGGAAAATTAGTAAGGTAAAAGATAAAGTAATCTTTGGAAACAAACCATAAGGGACCCAGAAAAATAAACAGACTCAAAAATTAATGAAATAATGTGCTTCATCTAGGAGTTGCGGAGCAGTTATAGAGGAGAAATCAAAGAACAAATGCTCTAAGTAATATATAATGAGTATTATCAGGGAATTCAAGAAAAGTTTAAAACAACCCCCTCAAAAAAAAATGTCACTTCACACAAAAATCAACACAAAAGACATTCAAGATGTAATGTCAACCAACAAAGCAGTATTTTAATTCTGGTCCCTCTGAATCCTGCTCCAAAAATTTTATGTACTTTCCCCCGAACTTATGAAGCCATAAAAAACACTTCTTACCTTTGAATTCCATCGTAAGTTACAGTCTCAATGTAATCAAAACGGCAGTCAACCCAGTAAACACGCTTTGATACTATATCCAGAGTTATCCCAGCAGGCCATCCCAGTTTTGTTTTTACCAAGTCTTTACGGTTGGTGCCATCCATGAAAGCCCTTTCCAGCTTCGGTTCCCCAGAAAGGCTCTCCCAATCTGAGAAAAATAAATAACTACAGAAGACAAACAAAAGATGAAAGTCAGTTATTTTACAAGTTTGTCTGGAAAATATATTTTTAGGTTGTGTGTTTGGATCAATGGAAATTTCCTCTAGCTGATTAGAGAAGCACAGGAGTATAAAACAACAAAGAAAAACATCAGAGAATATGAGGGCCAATCGGGAGAGGCAACAACTCCAAATAGCAACTATTAAAATGCACCAATAGGGCAGCCTCAAAATTCATATCCATCTTCTTAACTTTCTTCCCTGATCCCTGGCTCTGCCTTTTACTTCTCTTTTTTACCCTCAGGAAAACTTACAAATACATTTTGAAATAAGCTATCAAACCATTTCCCTCCTTAATTCTCCATTCTAGGGCATAGTCCAGAGAATATATCCATTATTTTCAAGGAAAGACACCAAGATATCATGAAGTAGAAATGAATGATCACCATTCACCAACCCTTCAGCAGCCTAAAGTTCATACAACCATTTTAAGACTCAACTTTGAAAATCTAGGAGAAAGTCAAGTCTCTCATAACTGCACTCAAATGTGGACATGGGGAAAATTTAAATTTACACCTGGAGACAGGTAAGCATTATCAATCTTGGTGGGGTAATTAACACTGAACAACTTGTAAAGAGGTATTAGCATTGTCATCTTAATCCCAGTTTATAACAAATGAGTGCTAAAAAAGGATAGCTCCGATCTTCTTTCCCCTTTTTTTTCTTTTTCTCTTTTTTTTCTTTTCCCTTTTTAAAAAAATTTGCACCTAATTCATGTTAGAATGATAATGGTGAATCAAAAGTAATGTTCAGTTGTAACAACATTATTAGACTGAATCAGAACACAGTGTCCAGTCTCTCAGCCAGGCAAATGTGGCAAACACTAAAAATAAAATTCACACCCCCAAAACTCACATATTCATATAGTACACCAATAGATATATACTTTAAAGCTTATATGAATGGAGACATAAAATACATAAAATGTTCTAGTGTACAGACCCTATAAGAAATCAGAATGAGCCTTTACTTAACCCAGTGGATGCTTTACCTTTAGGGAGAAATAAAGCTTCAGAAATACTAAAATCAGTATTTTTTTCACATTACTTACCCAACAGTTGGGTCCACAGCAATTCCTCTAGGATGCCCCAAGTTTCCAGTTATAAGGATAATCCGATGGCTTCCATCCAAATTTACCATATCTATGCGGTTGACCTTGGTCTCTACCAAATAAAGTTTATTGTTAATCCAGTCCACAGCTAGATTCTCTGGATCATCAAGAGAAATGACTTCTTGGATGTTGAAACCACTAATGTCAACTGAAAAAACCTGAAAGAAAACCCAAAATTACACTTAAACATAACCGTGGGCACTGTTTTCCTATATTCATTCAGTATATCTATGTTGTAAAAACCAGTCATCAAGATTAAAAAAAGAAAAAACCATAAGATGCCTAGGTGGCTCAGCGGTTAAGTGTCTGCCTTTGGCTCAGGGCATGATCCTGGGGTCCTGAGATCGAGTTCTGCATCAGGCTCCCCGCATGGAGCCTGCTTCTCCTTCTGCCCATGTCTCTGCCTCTTTCTCTCTCTCTCTCTCTCTGTCTGTCTTTCATGAATAAATAAATAAAATCTTTAAAAAAAAAGAAAAGAAAAAATGAGACTTGTAAAAAATTCTGGGTTACTGGGGAGAAAAAGGGTTTCTTTAAAAGTATATGTAAGGCAAATATAAAAAGTTGGATTTCTTTAATCTTGCATTTCTAATTCTTGGTAGCTATCAAAAGTTTAATGAATGTAGAATTTTTTTGTGGAGGAGATGGTGATGGTTTGTTTTCATTTTTAGCTGTAATCAAATCAGAATTTTTAATAATCCAAATTCTCAGTTTTTAGAAATTTTATGCAAGTTACCACTTAATTGTATTAAAATTTTGTTAACAGTACATGGAAATGCAAGAAGAAATAAAATTCCATAACTCTTTAGAAGTCTCCAAAATTTATGTTTTGAAAATCTCCGTTGCATCACTCAGAGTTGAAATTAAATCTATCACACTTTCCAAATAAGACAGCATAATGAAATTTTGGCTGTTAAACAAAATGCTGTCAATATTTGTTACCCAATCTTCAATTACAGTTCCATTTAGAAGATGCAGGTAAAATCTGATTTTTATCATCCAAAGAAGCAGAGTACTTTTTACATTTTCAATGATCAAGTTTCAAAAATTACTACCAAATATCTATCCAGTTTTGAAAGAATGTCTACTATTTCTTTTAATTAGGCTTTTGGACTCCATTTCGAATAAAATTAAAAGTTGCTCAAGGCTAATCCATATAATAGACTGCTTTGTTTAATAGGTCACATGTAATAGTATAGCATGGAAAAGGTGCTGATTAACATAAAATATCTCAAGGGCCTTTTTTGTTAGAAAACAAAAGAACTTTCCCTTCCACTCCCCCAAAAATGAAAAACTATCAACACTTTGTGCTTGGGGTTCTATCAGCTCCCAAGCTACACTCCTGAAATTTCTATTTACCTTATCTTGCACGGTGTCAGTCCAAAAGACTCTCTGTAGGTGATAGTGAAAATCCACACCCACAGCCACTCCATGATTTTGAGACTCTACCAGTATCGAAAAGGTCCTTCCATGAATATCACCAATTAGCAAATCCCGACCATTGGAGAAGATAACGGAGGCTTGCTCAGCTAAATGTGAAGAAGGAAGGCATTATCACTCTTTCAAGTGAACAAACATACGCCAATCACCCTTTCAGGCAAACTTACAACTGATTTGCTTCCTGCCTTTCAAATACTTCTTCTATGTTATCTTATTTGATTTTAAAATAAACTTCTGAGGCAGGCATATTGGTGTCGTTCTACTCAGTTTACAGATAAGCAAACTGAGGCACAAAGATGCTTGATGAATTGTCCAAAATCACAGTAAGTTTGGAGCAGTCTACCAAGAAGCCGAGTGTTCTGACTGCTAGTCCAATGAACTTTCAGTGACACTGCGAGGAATGCATCAGATATTTTCAAGAATCCTCTATGATATGGGCACCTCACCAAGCAACTGCAGATTGGGTAAAGCACGGAACATATTTTATGGATTACTGGGAAATTCACTCTGAAAAACATGGCAGTGATGGATTTAAATCTGTTTTACCTACATATTCACAAGCATGCAAAATGATACATGAATATCAAGGTTTTCATCACAGTCTTGTTTGCAATAGCAAAGGATAAAAAAAAAAATGACATAAAGCCCATGAGTGGGGCATCAGTTAAATAAATAATATGCATCCAAAAATTGATTATTATGCCACCAGAAAAAAACAAAAAGAATGAGGAAGAGGACTCTTTAAAGATACACATTGATAGCAAAATGCAGCTGTACATATAGTTTACTCCCATGATCTGCAAAACCAGAATTAGATACCTATATTTATACATTCTTATTTATGTATTTAAAAATCTCTAGAATTAAAATAAACAATAATTATCCATGGGACAGGGAATTGGAGACGGGGCAGAGAGGAACTGACATGGAGAAAGACATTTTTATAATTTAAAATTTTTGAACATATTACTTTATTATCCTTTCAAAAATAAATACAATTGTTAATAATCAGCTGTACCAAAGTTAGTAAACAGCAAATCAGATATTTCTACAAAAAAATAACTTGGAAATGGGCAATTCATCAATTCTACGAGCAGATAAATTTCAGAAGGCCAAAGGAACTTCCAGACTACGTTTGAAAAAAAAAACAATTGGGGAAAAAAAAAAAACAAAGATCTTATTCAGAAATGCATGGTGACAAAATGGAGGGGAGGGGGGCATCATCTTTTAACAGATTTTTCCCAATCTGTACTACAGTACTTAGACTTAGATTGACTCCAACAAAATGCCCAGAATGAGGGCATTCCCCAAAATTCCAATACAAATTTCATAGGTCCATTTTGAATCACTCTTAAATTTTTCATAAACAATGCCAAAATCATTTTTATAGGTACTTGTCACCCACATTTGTGGTAGGTAGATTAAAATTTAAATGTCCAAGTAATCCAAAAAAATACATTCCACAATTAAATGTCGTAGATAACACAAAAGCTCAGACAAAAAGTAAACAAACTGCCAATTTAAAAAAATGACTAATGGTCATAATTAATAAATTTGTCCCTAATAAGCAAAATACAAAATTAATGTGGACCCATTCTTCTGGCAGCAAGGCCGCTCCTAAATTGTGATGATAAAACCCTACTATCCACATAAATTCTGGTATTTCTTATGTCATCTACTATGGAAGGAGGATATTAGCTGTAAGTTTCTAGTTCAGGAATAGAGCAAGTACCCTTAATTTACTTACAGGAAGTATTAGCTTTGCAATGCCGCTGATGCTCCAAGACATATCCTTCCGCACAGCGGCACTGATGGTGGCCAATTCGGTCTTCACACATCTGATCACAAACTCCCCATATCTGGCAATCATTAAAATCTGTCACATATGAAATAAACATTTGTAATCATGTTTACCAGTATTTTTTGAGCACACTCTGACAAAAATCTTGGAACAGCTACACAAGAATGTGGTGATACCTAAATAAGCACTGTCGAGGTAGCATAGATTCTAGGCATACAATAAAAAAATAGGAATTCAAAACAGGCATCTTCATACTATGGAAGATCCAAACGCATTTAATCAGCTTTTTAAAAAATCTACACAAAGAATAGTTTTACAGAAGATGCACAGCGCTACTTAGATCCACAGCCCCGTGGTATTGCATTTAATTTATTACTGTTGGTTTACAAAATACCTGAATTTTGGTGTAAATCCTTCCCTTCAAAACTATGCTTTCCGATTTGGAAAGCCACTAGACAACTATGGCTTCTTAAATTTATATTTAGATTAATTAAAATGAAATAAAATTAATAATTCCATTTCTTAGTCTCACCACATTTCAAGTGATCAATAGCTTTATACAGTCGGTGGTTACCATATCAGAAAGTATAGATATAACAGCACATTTCTACCACTGCAGAAAGTTCTACTGGACAGTGCTACATCACAATAAAGTAAGGCCTACCTTGTATCCAACCCCTCAAGAAGACACAGAACTGTTACTGCAAAAAAGTACCTGGAAATATCCATTTACCCAGCTGCCTTTCCTCTGATATCAAAAATTATAACCAAAATTAAATTTAAATTAGTTTTAAATTTTAGTTTAAAATTAGTTTATTTTTCTTAATAACTTATTATTAATTAATAAGTGCTCACTGAAAGTCCATTACACGACAGAGCTGTTCACTGTCACAGAAGTCCTAGTCCTACTGTGTAAAAGGAGATTCAATAAAGTTGACACATAAACAATACAACATGGGAGGAAGGGTACAGGTGGAACAATCCAAGATACAAAGTCTTCTCAAAGACTATACAGCTTAGGGATGGAGAAAATTGTCCCATCTTGGTCGCCTGGTGCCAAATATTTCATTGACCCTCCAAGCTCACATCCACTCTTCACCTTCCCTCACCCTGTGCTCTTCCCTGGGAGGAAAACCATCACAGCCTACACCAAGAGGTTCTCAGTAAATTATAATTTCTGAAAGCGTTTATCCTCGGGTCTAGAATTCTCCACATTTCTAGGATCTGATTACACTTGCAGCAAATGTCAGAGTTGTGAACTCGGTTCTATCTTACCTATTGGATGGCCTACCACCTCACAACTCCCCAATTACAAAGCTTGAGAAAGTCCTGGGATCAAGCTAATGTTTCCAATTTTCCCTCAAGACCAAATAAAACAACATGGGCCTGCATTATCTTTCTTCCCAAGGACTGTGACTAACCAGAGGAAAAAAATTAATCCAACTTGGACATGACAAGGTGAAAGGCGTGTGGGTATAAATGAAAGGCCCTTCGTGATTTATCTCTTCTGTGCCCTCACCTCAGCCCTGAGAAAGCACCACCTGAGGCTTCGCCTCAGTAGAAATGAAAGTACAGAATATCCGCCCTCTAATTCCCAGAATGTCATGACCTCATTTTGAATGCAAGACCGATGAGAATATGCATAAGGGTCTGGAGTCACCCAGGGAGCAGGAGTTCTGATGTAAAACAGAAGAAAACCAAAGGTGAAGAAGTCATAACTAGGAATTCTTGGGTGCTGGATCCCTGGGTGGCTCGGTGGTTTGGGTCCTGCCTTCGGCTCAGGGCGTGATCCTAGAGACCCGGGATCAAATCCCATGTCAGGGTCCCTGCATGGAGCCTGCTTCTCCCTCTGCCTGTGTCTCTCCCTCTCTGTGTGTGTCTCTCATGAATAAATAAATAAAATCTTTAAAAAAAAAAAAAAAAGGAATTCTTGGGTGCAAATGCCCTATCACCTGGGCTACAAGTACTTTAAAGGTTTGAACAAGTGTATAAAATCTCTGTCACTTTTAATGGCTGAATAAGATTATATTCTCCATTATGGAAGAAAATGAAGGCTAATTAATATCCACGATCAGCCAAAGCGGAAACAAAACAAAATGAAAGTAGACTTGAGGCTTTTCATGAGAATAGAAAAGTAGTGAAAACTGTATAAAATTCTAAAACACTACTTTATAATACACCTCCCACCCCATTACCTTTATCTATTTTTCTTTCCTTTTCACTCTTTGTCGCCTCGTACCAACAGATACCGCTTTGAAAATAATTCAAAAACCCCTTTTTAGCCTAGACCTCCTTGGACTCCCTCTGAACCATCTGGCTGTCTGAAATCCCACCATGCTGAATGACCTCCCTGCCCTAACTCTGCGCCACGATGTCATTCCGTCAACAAACAGCATGTCCTGTCAATCAGAAACAATAACCCCGGTAAACTGCTTCAGCACGCCTCAGAGGCTCCACAGCCAGGTCAAGACTACCAGGGGCAGATGAATGGTAGAAGGACACAAGATTTTGTGTCAGGATTACTCAATTTTATTCTTGATTACCACTGAGGCATTCAGTGGGGAGCCATGTCGAAGATGGCAGATGCTGCATAGGTTTCCAACACCTGAAGCCATGCAGAATATTACAGCCATACAGAGTGTTTGTTGAATTGAAATGCTTGAAAGAACAAGCTTGAAAGAACAAACAAAAACAATTTCCCTAAAAGCTCAGCTGAAACAAGTGTAACCGGTTTTATAATGTCACATATTAAAATTAAGGAGTTCTCTTTACAAAGAGAGCAAAGTGTAATCTTCCTTGAGATAAATGTGAAATAAACGTTAACCCAGCTTCAAAACTCAGGGGCAAAGAACACATCCTTGAAAAACAGGGAAGATCACAGAAAAGGTCTCTATAGATGGCAAGGGCCCTAACACAAAAGCCCTCAATTGCAGACTTTTGAGCTTATCTCCAAATGAAGTTATCTGTTCTAAAGTCCCAGGCACATACCACCGAGATTAAAAGATGTCATCATAGAAAGTTAAAACTAGTGCCACAGTATCAGATCACACTAACTTCCAGTATGAACTGGGTGTGTTCCATGAATCCTGAAATTATCTTGTGCCAGAGCATAACATTGGAATTTTCTATAGTACATTCATTGATAGGTGAGATGTAAAAAATCTTGTTATGACCATTTTTCATTTATTTCAGACTACAAAACAGAGAGGCTCAGACCTCTGACACACATGTGGCCCTAGACACTTAGAAATACAACCCAAAGCTCATCATAAACTTAGATATTGGGGGGAAAGTACTGGAAATGTGCTACCTAGACTCAAATGTGCCCCCCAAAAGGTGGGGGGCTGCAGGGGCTAAGAACAAGTGTAGGGCATCACAAGATTAAACTAGGGATTCTGAAAGAGCAATCACTTTTACTGAAAAGACTTCACGGCCTATCAAGTTCCGAATGCAAGGCAGCCCAGCCCCACCATCTCCTCTTTGGGGGTTGAGAAAGGAAAGAAAGAGAAGCTGACGGAATACTGAGAATGTGGCTTCTGGTATTTCTATTGGAATTCCTTTTCTACTAAGAGAAAGGAGAAATGCCTAGAGAACTAAAAGACTGGAAATCAAATTGGCAGCTGGGTGGCAATAAGGGGCGGGGGGTGCAGAGTGGAGGAGCCTGACATTTGCCAAAGACAAAGGAGCAACCTCACACCCACGGATGAGCACCACCCCAGGGGAAAGGGGGTGCTGGCTTCGCAGCAATGCCAGGCAGCACAAGCAGGGGTTCCAAAGTCAGAAAACCACCTAATAATTGAGGTGAAAAATATGAAAATGTGAAAAATATTCATAAATTACTTGAATGCATCTCCAATGTGATGCATTGTGATGGTGATAATGACTATGTTGGTAATAATAAAACACAAAAAAAAACCCTGATTTCATTTAATGCCTGCTGCAGATCACAATTTTTTATTTATAAAATGTTTTCAAATGATTAAAAATTTGAGGGCTTAAGTAATTCAGAATTGTCTCTGAGTCTTCAGAATCTCTTAGGGTGATTTGCATAAAGCACAAGTCGTGTCTTATGTTCATGTATTATCTTGTAATATGTTTTATATTCAACAAGAAACTATACTGTAACTTAAAAGGAACAATCAGATCGTGGGCAAACTTTGGAGCATGGTCCAGATACCAGAAACCTAAAATTACCTCCGTTGAACACCAAAAGGACAACTTCACTTGGATTGTTTAACTGGATAGAAAAATCTCATTTTTCTTGGCATATGACACATAAAGAGGCCCATTATTATGGTTCTCAAAAATCCTGGGGAATAGACTTCCTCAAAAGTTCCAAATGTGTAAACCGAAGTTAATTTGTGGCATTAATTTTTTTCTGGCTGTGAGTAGTTATTAAGATCAATCATATTTGATAAAGTATAATCACAAGCTGAGACTAAAGACTGAATATGTTCATCAGGTTTATCCAAATTCAGTATTGTTGACAAAATTATATTATATTTGGAAATTACTTCAGGAGGAGCACTTTTGTAAAAGTATTTATGTATGCTATGTCTGTTTTTATTCAGAAAGAAAGCCCTGAAGAATCTTATATTTTTTTTAAAGATTTCATTTATTTATTTGAGAGAGAGGAGGGAGAGAGAGACAGAGAGAGAAAGAGTGCACAACCAGGGGGAGGAGTAGAGGGAGAAACAGACCCCGCCAAGCAGGGAGGCCAACAGAATCCCAGGATCATGAACTAAGCCAAAAGCAGAGGCACCCAGGTTCCCAAGAATCTCATATTTCTAAGAACTATAAAAAGAACACAAATATCTTGGGAAGATCTGAATCATCTATCTTTTGGAAATCCATAGATGGCTACCAAACTTATTTTTTTTTTAAGATTGATTGATTTTAGAAAGAGAAAGCACAAGCAGGGGTGGGGGGAGAGAGAGAATTTCAAGTAGATTCCACACTGAGCATGGAGCCAGATACTTGGGGTTTGATCCCATGACCCAGAGATCATGACCTGAGCTGAAACCAAGAGTCCACCACTTACCAAACTACACCACGACAGGCACCCCTACCAAATTTAAGTTTAATGAATAATGATTATACAGTTGCCTTCCAGGTGCCTTTTTACCAATACCAATTAAAAGAAAGATTTTTTTTAAGATTTTATTTATTTATTTGAGTGAGAGAGTGAGTGAGAGAAGGGGTGAGAAGGAAAGGGAGAAGCAGACTCCCCACTGAGAAGGGAGCCTGACGCTGGGCTCAATCCCAGGACCCTGGGATCACGACCTGAGCCAAAGGCAGACGCTGAACCAACTGAGCCACTCAGGAACCCTTTTTTTTTTTTTTTAAACCCCTTTGGACACTTTCCGTAAAAGGTTTATTGTTTACATATCAAAAATCAGAAAGAAGGAGGGGCACCTGGGTGACTCAGTTGGGTAAGTGTCCGACTTTTGACTTTGGCTCAGGTCATGATCTCAGGGTCGTAAGAGCAAGCCCCATGCTTGCCCTGGACATGAAGCCTGCTTCAGATTCTCTCTTGCTGCCCCTCCCCCACCTCTAAAAAAAGTTAGAAAGAAGGAAAAGAAATCAGAGTATTAAAAATCCATTGTTCAAATTCTAAAAAAATTAAAAACTGATACTTGGCCATAGTAATTCTCCCATCATGAGACCCCCATCCTCATCACAGAAGGATGCAAAGCTAGCTCACATCAGAATCAGAACTTTCCTAGAGGGAGAAATCCTTCTTTAATTCAGATAAGAGAGATGCAAGAAATATTTGGTGCACCAGCATCTAGTTTAATGCCAGCCAAATGAAGGGAAATGATAGCATTTGTTCTTGAACAAAGCTTCAAGAAGCTTCAAGAAGAGGTGAAAATCAATTAAATTAACCACCAGCATGGCATGGGTACTGACTGGCCACTGTCGTCAGCATAGCAGCGAGCTGATGATTCACTGCTGTTAAGTGACCACTCTTGTTGCTGGGTCCTGAGGAGATTGGAGTTTCCTGGAGAAGAGGCCAAAGGAGCAGGCAAGGGTACTTCATAGGTTCAGGCAGCAGCTGTTTACCAACCACAGAGATGTATTAATACAACCAATATGGCCATGCCAACCCTGCTTCCAAAGACTTCTTCCTTCATCAGGCTGTAGACCGGTATCCACGTAGCTAGTCAATTCACTCAGAAGAACCACACTTTTGTCTTGTGCACCTCAAAAAGTTTCTCCAAGTTAAAACTTCACATTGTCCAGGTTTACTATGGAGACTGTGTTACTCTTGGTTATAAAGATCACCACGCCTACCCACAAGCACAACCACCTTGATGTTGGAGATCATAGAAGCCATTGATGCCGCAGCACTGTGACGAAACACTGGACACTCCCATCTGTCACTTACCGACACAGTTGTGGGTATTATTTTGGTCAACGATAAAACCTGGTGGACAATAACACATCCCTCCACTGGGTGACATGTGGCACTGGTACTCACAGCTCAATACAGAACACAAATTCACATCTAAACAGAGAAAAACACTTTGTTAAGTGAATTGTGACCTCTGGGCAAGACTGGGTACTATAAAGTAAACGTTTCTTTTAATGAACCTAAAAACTAAGTAAACATGTAGCAGAGGCACAGAAATTACTAGCATTCAAGCTTTACTACAATATTATGCAATAAAAGTTCAATTCATATTTTTAAAAAATAACTCCTTTTAAAGTTATAACTATGTGCAAGTATACATCATCGTAAGTGTCATTTACAGAAAAATCAGGTCATGAGTCTTTTTTTCTACATAATAGAAAAAGTCAAGAATTCTCAAGTGACTGATTGAGAATAATATTCAACATGTTAACCATGGCGACTTCTAAATTACTACTAGATAATTTATAGAGTACACTATTGTCAAAATAAAAGGTATAAATTGTATTCCCTTACAGGACCATTAATTATCCACACAACTGATGGAGTAATGGTGGGGGGGATATTCTGCAGCCACGGGGGGTGGTGGGGGGTTAGAAAACTAATAATTCAAGATGTATTCCAGGGACCAGAAGCTTCTTTTTTTGAGTATAGCCAAATAAGACTTTTCCATAAGTATAAGCCAGGGAATAAATTCTCCAGAACACCTTTAGAATCACCAAAATTGCCATTAAAATAATTCTGCCTGGGTAAGGAAAAAACACCACATATATTTTGAATCTGGGCTTGGACAAATTATTTATTTTGGCCAATAACACATTTAGCAAACATGACCTAAGAAAGGTTTAAAAGAGCTTGCATGGTAAGGTTCACCTTTTCTATTACCACAAGGAAAGATACTAGCCTGAGCTTTTATTGCAACATCCTCGACATGTGAGTGAGCTGCTCTAGGCCCCAAGAACTTCCTAGCCAACCCACAGAACTATGAGGAATATTAAATGTTTGTTTGTTTCAGCCAGGAAGTCTTAGGATAGTTATGTAAATAATGATACTCTCTGTATTTGGGGATTTATCTATTACAGAAAACCAGAAACATCTTTATCTGAAAGCTACCCACATAAATTTCCATACTCACCACAATATCGCCCTTTGGTGCTATTGTTTTCGTCTTCTCCTTCTGGACAATCTAAAGTCCCATCACAAACATTTGCAATTGGGATGCATTTTCCAGACTCTGGACAAGCCCATTCGCCTGGGTAACATTCATGAATACGGTGTGTACTGCTTTCTGCAGGGGGAGGAATAAAAGAGTCACAGGACACATTAGAGGTGGAGCCAGCTCTTTTTAATCCATAAGTAAGAGAGAATATACATCAGTGGGCAAAAGAAGTCGACAAGTGCCTAAACTAGTAATTTCTAACTCGACTACTGGTCTTTTATTGGGATTCTAAGAAGTGGCAAATGGAATTATTTGAGTTCTCTTCTTTTTGATTTTTTTCTCTTTAGTGGAATGTCAACAGTGTAAGAAAACCTATGACTAAACTGTAGGAAGACTACTTCTTGGAACACCAAAACCAAAGGATCTTCCCCGTGCATCACTCTTATGATACTTGCTTTATGGTGTGGGTGTTAGTAACTTCTGAACTACTGGAGGTACACCTTGTGAAGGCGGTGAATATCATTGGAATTTCCCTCTCAAAGAATCTTGAAACAATTCTCTGGGTAGTAGCCTTTCCTGCAACTACCACTCCGTAGTGCTTTCTCACGTATTCCCCAGGTGGCCTCTCTTCTACCAGGGGATGTCTGTGACTCATATGGTTAAAAATCTGAATTTGAGAACAAAAAACTGAACTGTTACCAAGGTGCAAAGTCATTTTTAAAGGTTATAAGGTCAAGGAAAATCACATTTCCCTCTCTTTTCCTTCCTTCCCCACCTTATTTCTTTTATACAAATATACCTAGTTAAAATAAGCAGTCTCCAAAGGAAAAAGTCAGCATGTTATAGAAGGGGGACAGACTGCCTCATCTATTTTGCTTTAATGATAAGAGGGAAGAGATTATAATTATAAATTATAATGTGAATTCATTGTCTTTTCAAGAAAAGCTAGTGGAGTCTCTCCTTCTTCCCCACCTACTAAGTTACTTAAATCACAGCCAATCCTGAGACTTGCTTGTCACACAGATAGTTTCTAACCAGAGAAGTAAGAATACAAGTGCTGGAAAAACAGTCAGACTCTGTTCTCCTCTTACCACATCCATTTTCATCTCCATTATCTTGACAGTCATTCTCTCCGTCACAGACCATATTTTGACTAATGCAGTAGCCGCTGGCACAAGTGAACTGGTTGCCTCTGCAGGTCTCATAGGCTGGAAGGAAACAACAGCTGCACTCCAAAGACACAAATCATTTGGGAAAAATCAAAGAGTTCACCTCACTGCTTAAACTTCTGCCAAGTATCTTGACAAAAAAAAAAAAAAATACCGGAAAGAAAAGGAGGAAGAGATAGAAAAAGAAGGGGAAAAAAGGAAGAAAACATTACAGCAGCTTTGGGTCAAGGAAATGAACTCAGGTGCCAGTCTACATTTCTCAAGATTACAAACAAGGCAGAAGGCAGTGTGCTGTAGGCTGACACAGAGCTAAGAATGCAGATTGATAAAGGTGCTACAGGCATAGCGATGTCCACTGTGCCCAGACTTTGTCACAAGCACTGAGACTGCTCTCCAGGACCAGATAATTCTGAGTCACCCATTCCATGTTGTCACATACTGTTTAATACAGTCTCTGAAATAAACCCATGAGCCAAGAGGGAAATCATGTATGACTCCTAAAAGGTTAGTGAATATTGAATAGTGAATATTGAAAATATTTAACAAGGGGTAGGTGCCAACCAGTCAAAACAGGTGTTGTGACAAATCATAACATTCTGGTAAATAAATAACTACAGAAAGGTGCCAACTAATTTTATGAAACTAGTAAAACTCTCTCACAGAGACTTCAGACTACATATTCCAATAAAATGAGTCCAGAGTTGGCAACAATGAGAGGTGGTTTGCATTGCAGGCAGTGACACATGGGGAAAAAAAAAGTAGGGTCAGAGTTAAGAAGCAGAGGGAATGAAAGCCATCTGCACCACACTGCAACTTTCCTATCCTTGCAATTTCAATGTGGTTAAGAATTTCAAAGTAACGAGGAGAGCTAGGACCACTGCTCTTAGGGAACTTCCCTCTCTTCAAAGTCCTTCTCTCATTCTCCTATCAAAGTTATCAAAACCATTGCTGAAGTATGGGTAATTTGAGAGCCAAGTGACATAATTCACCCCACACCCTTGTAGCCTAAGAGAAAAAATGCACACTGTCCATCAGCAATCCTTCAACTCTACACAGATCCTTGGAAGATAAATGAGCCCAGGTCTAGCTACGCTACTGAAGCTTATGCCATGGGCTCTAAATGATATTCTGGCTCCATCTGCCATCAGACATAGTGACCCTTTTGTTTGAAAAGCGTGGTGCATTCGTAAAAACACAAACAAACAAACAAACAGAAAGAGAACAAAGACAACAACACTCCTAGCAACCTGACCCAGCAAAAGGAAATCACCGTACTGCAAGAAAGTTCATCACTGCCGTCTTCGCAATCGAGGTAATGGTCGCAGACGTAGGCACGAGGGATGCACACCCCGCTGTCACACTGGAACTCGTGGTGTGAACAGACCTTAGCTGCGACACAAGGGTAACAAGGGAAAACAGAAAGGGAAGCTCAGTTCCACTGTAGCCATTTAATTTCACAAGAAGATTCTGTCTCAAGTTTGAAAAGAGATTTTTTATTATGCAGCAGCATGCTGGTAAATGTTTAACAACCAATTCTCCAGGAACAAAAAGGCCCTGACTTGTAGTGTTTGCCAATTTCCATGGTGCAAATACTCCCACCGTGGCTGACTTTAAGCTACCAACATGGATTCACTGAACACATATTCAAGAAGAGATTGTGTAATCGGCCAGTATAAATGAGCCTCAGCATACCACCGCAAGTCTTGTACACATTACTTACTGCAATTGTTTTCATCAGAGAAGTCTCTGCAGTCAACTTTCCCATCACATTTCTGACTGCTGTTATAGCAGGCTCCATTGGCACAAGTAAGCTGTTCACACGTTGGGTAGTCTAAAAGAATGGAAATAGCACACAAATCTTAAATTAAGACATTCCCTCTGCAAACACTTCTTAAGTGACCGCTACATGCTAGACATTAAATGCTGAGCATATATTGACCAGGTCTCTTCTGTAAATCACAAACTGGGTTGTATGCTAATGTGGAAAAGACAGAGTTCTGTGGGAATATATTGTAGGCGAAGTCTGGAGCTTAGGGAAGTCTCCCCTAAAGAAGTGACCTCTGAGCTCAAAACTGAAGAATAAGAAGGAATTTAATTTATTTCAAAATGGAACCTTCTTTTACGTAATGCAGATAACAGCCCAGGAAGCCAGTGTACCACAAGTGCTTTGAGAAATGAAGCACTGTATCTTTCGCTAGAGGGCTAGAGAAAAGTCAGGAGGGCTGGGACCTAGGGCACCACTCAGTAGCTATTTACTCTTACTCAAGCTGCTTACCCTCTTGGTTACCACTTCATTATCCCTTCATTTGGATAATTCACTTCACAGGATAGAGGGACCTCAAAAGACCATTTCTACCAAAGCACTATGAAAAGCATAATGTGCTCTACAAGCACAGACAACTGTTACCATGTTATACACATATGCTGTCAATCAGATGCTTAACTCTGGTTCTCCAGGCTGCAGTGGAAAAATCAGGATGCCCCTGCAGGAATAACGGGCTGTGGGTCGCTCCCCTGTGTGCACCCAGACTTGAAATGCGTGTCTTTCATGATCCCCAAAGGTTTCACTCCTTATGTCCTTATGTGGTTGGTTGTTTCCCCCATCCTCTAAGATCTAGGATCCTGTCTTACCCATTTTAGAATCCCCAACCGTTAGTGCAGAGACTGGATCACTACTCAGGATACTCAAGAAATGCTAGGTATTGCTATTAACTTGTCACAGATGAACTTTTTTGTTTAAGAGCTTCCAAAAATATTTTGAATTTCTGTCTTTTATGGTGTTTATTATCTTCCTTTTCATAAATTGATACCTTGGTCTGATTTGTGGGTTTTTGTTTTTTTTGTTTTTTTGTTTTTTTGTTTTTTCAGAAAGATCAGTCTCATAACAAGTCTCATAACAAGATAATAATCTTCAAATTCCTTTTTAACTAAGGAAAAAGTATATCTTAGATAAGATCTCAAAGAGTAGACAGTGGAGTCCCACTTTGAGGCTCAATTTTGCATTGAAGAACCTACTTTGAGGTTTTATAGACATGGACAGAAAATTCCTTAGATAGTCACAAAGTCTCCTCCAAGCAGGAGCAGTGCATAAAATTCTGTGCTGAAACTATATTAAACATACCCTGTCTTAACAGTTCACTTTAATAAAAGATGGACTCTCAAATGATACCTTTCCATTTTTTGTATAGTATACTTTCATCTCTAAGGTTCAAAACTGGACTATAAGTGACTTTAAATACCTAAATTTCCAGTTATGTTTGGCCAATCATATATTAAAACGGAAGGCCTTTTAAAATAGCTGATTCAGATTTTAATTTTTTCTGAATTTTTATTTTTTAAAAGTCCATGAATCAGCTAATGCTTAGGGTTATCGCTGTCTTTTCATCACTGAGATAGTATGCATTATAAATTTACCTTCAAAGTGTCACACAACTCTGTTTATTAATTCTCACTTTGAGAGATGCAAGAGGCCAGTTGAGTCTGCCAGCAATTCACCTCCCGCATGAGCCAAATAGCTCCTACAGTCAGTATGTTGTCTAGCCTTTCAAGAGCAGCAGCAAGCAAGAGAGAGATCTCAGAAAACCCTGTCTTTGCAGTAGATAAGATATCTGTTTGGAGGAAAATTTATTTGAGCTTGGATGGTGACTACCTCACTTAGGGTGATTATGGCAGATATGAAGGATCTGGGACAAATATACACTGAGCGGATCACTTGTCCTCCCCATCCTGGTTTTTGAAAGCCAATGCCATAAAATTGAGAAGGAAAGAACCACAACAGTATCCACTGGCAGGGCTCATAGTTTACTGACATGCCTCATTCCCTCCAAAAACAACAAGGCCAGCTTGATGTCTTCAGGGAGAGTATTGTTATGGTCAGAGGTCAGCAGTTAGACACTCAGAATGAGGAACAAACAGCTTTCTTGTCTCCACCCATGCTGATAAAGAATCTCTTCTCAATCAGCAAGGACCCGCCTCAAATCCTACAAGGCTTCTGGTCTCTTCCGTGCATAGTTAACTGAGGTATCTCCCCACAGGAAAGAATCCAAGGAGCAACCGGACTCTATCCACTAAATACTGAAAATATTTGGAAATCTCCAAAGGGAACCCTTGGAGAACCACACAGAGGAAACGGTTCCAAATTGTTCATCATGAGCAAAATAAAAAATGAACAGATTCTACTGCCCTTAAAGATTTCTATTATCAAAAATGTTAATGAGTTTCGATCTATCCCAGGAAATTGGAAGTCACAATACTTTGGGATTGGGAGATATCTAAAATCTTTTACGGTTTATTTGCTAAGCAGGTCAGAGTCTAACCTGGTAAACTTTTTTCCATACAACAAATCCATCATGTAGGTGAAATGTCCTGCAAGATTTTAAGTAAAGAAAAAGTATAAGAATAGATAATACACACCAAAAAAAAAAAAAAAAAAACAGAAGGACTCACCCTTCTAACTTCTGTCTTAATGGAAAGATTGACAAGTAACTATTAATTAGCCCAGAGCTCTAAAGTTTATCTAACCCAAAAATTCAAGAACACACTTGCTCACACCACATCCTCAATCCCTTCCTTACTTTCTCCACATTCCAAATGTACATGTTTGTTCCCTCAGAATTGGGAACGTCCCCCAAATATACATATAAGATTGGTGCTTTGAAGATTTTTAAAATTTTTTCTCTGCTAAGGACTTTATTTGGAGCAAGAACGTTCTATGCCATACTTTTATTTAGATAATCAAGGATGAAGTGGCTTGAAAATCTCGTGGACCTCAACCTCCCAGAATGGAAATCATTCACAGCACAGCAAGATACAAATATTAACACTACTCTTTATTACCTTGACAGGAAGGCTATAAATACATTCTATTCTCAGAATTTGGCAAAATAGCCAAAAAGGCACATAGAAAAAGAAGACAAACTGACTACAAAGAAAGAGGCATCTTAAAGGTAGATTATGAAACTTAAGCTAAGATTTAAAGGAAGACAAGAAATTACTGATTAAAGTCCTGCCCAAGATACCTGAGACCTTTCAAGGTCCTAGCGTTATCCTTTTAAGTTACTCTGAGTCAAAGGAAGGCTAATCCAATCAAATCCAATGATTTGTCAGAAAAAGTTTACCAGTTTGGCCATCAGCACTTAGTTGTACGTACTACTCACAAAATTAAATAAACAATGACTAGTACAGTCATCAATAACATATATTGCAAACCATGTACCAGAAACTTGTCTAAGTACTCAGTGTGTATGAACTCAATCCCTCTTTATAACCCTATGAGGTAGATACTATTACTCATTTTAAGGATTTTATATATGTGTCTTTCTGAGGCTAAGTAATTTGAAAAAGGTCATACGACCAGTAAATTGGAGAAGTAGAATTCAAATCCAGGCAATCTGGTTCCACAATGCATGTCCCTAGCACTACAATAGATGGAATTAGTGCTTACAGGCTTCAGAGTAAGTAGTAGGAAGAAGCAAAAAATTACAGAAACAAAATGAAATTGAATGAAAGGAAATGGAAACTCTTAAAAAGGAAGAGAAATAACCTATGAGAAAAACCAAGGTTTCCCTTCTATGCAGTTTCCCATTCCATTTTTGGGAGTCTGAAGAAGTGAAGCCAACTCTAGATTTATGACATATTCTACTAAAGACTTCAATCTGGTATGATCTAGGAATTCCAGAAAACTCTATGCTGGGAAACCAAGCATTCCAGGAGTATACCAGAACAAACAAGAGAATCAGTACCAAAAAAACAACAAAAAACAGACCACAAAATAGCAGAGGATCCACTCTACCCCCCACCCCCACTCCAGTCAAATTCAAGTCCCTAGTCATCATGGACTAGCACCAAGGAGGTACAATACTATACAAGAGAATAAGGGAAAAGCATTTTCTGCCTCTTTTCAAAAATAATTTCAAATGGCTTGTTCAATAAAAGGAAGATTATAAAATGGAAATAGCAATTCAGCATCGAAAAGAAAGCAAAGACAGTCATCTCAAGGGCTAGTAGAACTGGACTAACAAGTGTAAGCTAAGCAGCTTTCAAGAAACTGAAGCCAAAAAGGGAAACACATTAAGTTATCTAGTTTTCCTTACCCTGTTCTCTTTGAACTACTGGGTGGTAAGCCCCAAATCCCTATCTGGTCTCCATCCATGGTGACCTGATCTTACACCTAAATTGGAAATGTGCCTGAGAGGCCCACTGCAAAGATTTTGGATCTACAGTACGCCTTTCTTCCCAACCACAGAACTACCACCCAAATCTGCAAAGGAAATAAAGACTGATGAAGTTCTAAATTCTTAAAAATTAATAAAAGTCTCACATGAGCCCCAATGTAGGAGTGACTAAGCAGCAAGATGGAAAATTGTGTATCAGATGCTCCAAGGGCTAGAGCAAAGAAGTAAGATGGTTTCTCTTGGGTGAACAAAAGTTTATAATGTGCATCAGATTTAGTGGTACTGGCTCTACAAAGGAGTTATGGAGTTATGGGTTTTCATTCAGGGTACACTGCACCTATTTCTTCCTTACGGCTGTCCCCGGTGACTCATCTGGGCAGAACAAACAGGCAAATTTTAAATGAAGAAACTACCTACACCACAGAATCATAAGAGTGGCCACTTTCAAACCATAACTAGAAATGGTGTGGCTCAGGTGTCCTCTGGGAACCTGGCTCCAGATAACTGAGGACTCATCAACCAATCATTGCTGGATGAATGCCATTATGCTAAAAGCCAGTTATTCTACAGAGTGCTAATTTCCTTTTTCGTCAGAATTTCATTCTATCCAACCTATATTTATTGAAGTCTATCTTCCTCAATACTTTGCCAAGAACTGGATAAAGAGATAAAATTACAGGTGAAGTAGAAATTCCCACAGCTGTTTTTGTTTTGTTTTATTTATTTATTTTTTGTTATTGATCAGAGACACAGAGAGAGAGGCAGAGACACAGGCAGAGGGAGAAGCAGGCTCCATGCAGGGAGCCCGACATGGGACTTGATCCCAGGACCCCGGGATCACTATGTGAGCCGAAGGTAGATGCTCAATCACTGAGCCAGGTGTCTCTCCCACAGCTTTTTAAAAATGTTTTACTTAACAAATAAATTAGTGTACAACTATAGGAGTACGAGGTACTAGAGAAGTAACAAACTTCACAAAATCCCTGCTCTCATGGAATTTAAGTTTTCTTTGGAAGAGTGGAAGGACAGACATTAAAGTAAGTGTCCTATGGAGAAAAGTGTTAGGGAAATACAAAATACAGCGGGGCAGAATGATAGGAGTGATGCAGGGGGGCAGGGGGGAGCAGGTCTCTGATAAGGTGGTGATTGAACAGGAACCACCAAGACTCGTTAAAAGAAGGTCATTGGTGGCAATGACAAGAGCACAAGAGCAATTTCAGGAGACTGGCAGGGAAGGGCAGTTTTCAGTGAGGTCAAGAAAGAAAAAAGAGAGGGACACCTGGGTGACTCAGTGGTTGAGTGTCTGCCTTTAGCTCAGGTCATGATTTTGGGGTCCTGGGATTGAGTCCCACATCGGGCTCCCCATGGGAAGCATGCTTCTCCCTCTGCCTGTGTCTCTACCTTTCTGCGTCTCTCATGAATAAATAAATAAAATCTTTAAAAAAAAAAAGGAGAGTAAATGGAGGCAGGGATATTAAAGACAACTCTATGTAACTTTGTTATGCAAGAAGGCAAAGAAACTGGGCAACAGCTGAGAAGGGTCTCAGGGTCTTTGACTAAATACAATGTGCTTGTATGACAATGATTGAAACAAGAAATTTTTATTTCCCAAAGGTTTCTCAGGGCTCTGAATTCTATCTCAACTGTAAGAACACTAAAAAGGTGTGCAGGGGAAGTGATATGATAGATAAGATGGGGTCAATCTCTCTGTTTCTGTTTTCTTCCCCGGAGTACAGAGAGGACAGTAGGAACAAGGTTTACTGGGCAGCATAAATGTGCAACTGAGTTTGAGGAAAAGCATGTACTTTATGAGCCATCACAGTCCACAGAGAGACTTGAATCAATCTCTTTTTCCCCTTCTTTCCCAGCTGGAGTTTCAACCTTAGATATAGAAAGGAAAATGTTTGAATTCTAAAGAACAGAAAGTCAATAGAAATAAAACTTCATGGACAAAGCAGCCCCAGTTGCAGGCAGACCAAATGCTGCTGATTACGAGCAAGAAAGCCCTCATTGTAACAGGGATTTTATTTACCCTTTCTTTGGCATTCCTAAGTATCAAAAGAGAAGGACTGCAAACCAGTGATAATTAGCAATAGTTTTATTCACACCCAAATCGCTCTAATATGGTACTTGATAAAAGCAAAATAATCTCTTCACCTAACTGGGAAAAACTGTACTATTTTTGAACAACCAAAAGTCATTCCAATATATTAACTGAATGACCCATAATTGCTGCAATGTTCTGATGTTTATCTTAACTCTGCATGAGCGGCTTTTCCTTGATGCTAATCCCATTAGAAGTAAAATGGACTGCAGTTTTGAATCTCTTGTTCCTTGGGGGAAAAAAATTGACAAGCTATTTAATAACAGGTGCCATTTTATAGATGGCCAGACTGAAGAATAAAATAACTTGGGGAAAATGAACTTTGATCTGTTTCACAGCTTTTTATAATATATATGCACACACACACATATACACACACACATATCCAGAAATACTTCTCAAACAGGAGAATAATCAAAAATACCTTATGCATATAGGAACACAGCAGACAAAAAGACCAAACACAATAAGCTTTCATACTACACACAATTTATCTCAAGGATAATCTTTTTAGTGGGAGTGCTTTCCCTCCTCACCATCTCACTCATTCTCCTCCCTCCCTTCCCCCTGCCACTTACACACTCTTCCTTGTTTTGTAAAAGGAATGCCTGGAATAGACACAAGGTGCTCTATGTTGGAGCTCAATGTCTTGATCTTAGAAGCTTGAAAGGGTAGGAACCATAACCTAGCAGCCTAATCTGACAGGCAGGACTATGAACTACAGGGTCAAATTTCCTGATCCTTTCAAATATTTGGGGAAAAGAATTAAGTCCTTCTTTGGAGCTTTTCCAACATCATTACTATATTTAAGTGGTTTCTAGGTACCTAACATACTTAGACTCCTTCCTATAGACAACCTTATTTCTGAGAAATAGAAAAATAAGAGTCACACTCATAGGCTGATCCTGTGTTTGTCCACAAGTAATGATTCCCATGCATCATGACTAGAGAAATAGAATAAAGTGTGATGCTTCACAAAAATGATTTCTGGGCAATACTTGCTTAATCCTTTATCATGTTGTAACATTCCAGTTTAAATAAAACAACTAGTAAACAGTTACTATATATCTGAAATGACATTTAAAATAGCTAAGTATCGGGATCCCTGGGTGGCGCAGCGGTTTGGCGCCTGCCTTTGGCCCAGGGCGCGATCCTGGAGACCCGGGATCGAATCCCACGTCGGGCTCCCGGTGCATGGAGCCTGCTTCTCTCTCTGCCTGTGTCTCTGCCTCTCTCTCTCTCTCTCTCTCTCTCTCTCTGTGTGACTATCATAAATTAAAAAAATTTTTTTAATAAAAAAAATAAAAATAATAAATAAATAAAATAAAATAAAATAGCTAAGTATCTCTATGATTAAATGGATCTCACCAACAATCATCAATGGCCTACAGTTAGACATTGTGTGCCTCCCAATGGAAATATATACTTTTACATTCAAAGTATTGTTGCCCCTCCGCACACGCGTACACATACACACACGTCCTTGAATCTCTCAAGGCTCTAGACTAATGTTATTCTTAACTAGAGCAGAGAAGAAATATTTTTTTTAAGATTTGATTTATTTATTCATTAAAGACACACAGAGAGAGGCAGAGACATAAGCAGAGGCAGAAGCAGACTCCCCACAGGGAGCCCGATGGGGGACTCGATTCCAGGGTCCCAGGATCACACCCTAAGCTGAAGGCAGATGCTCAACCACTGAGCCACCCAGGTGTCCCAGAGAAGGAAGATTTTGCTCCCAAAGGGCCCTTAGCATTGTCTGGAGACATTTTTGGTTGTCACAAATGGGAAGTGCTGCTGGTTTCTAGTGGATACGGGCCAGGGATACTGTTAGACATTCTACAATGCATAAGACCGCTCACTTCAATAAAAAATTAACTGTACCAAGGTTGTCATCTGTACCAAGGTTGAGAAAACTTGCTCTAGATCTGGCAACCAATTTCCAAAAGATATAAGGGACAGATGAACATGTTAAAGGACATCAGAGGACGCAATGATCAATGATCAATACCCAGACTCTGGGAAACTCAAAGTCAAGTCATTTGGTTTTTTCCAAGAAATACACTGCAACGGGAAAAAACAGAAATGGAAGGAAAATTTTCAAATCAAAAGACAGTAACTAACTCCAATGTATAAATTTTATTTGGACTTTGATTTAAAGGACACTGTAAAAAGATAATAAGTCATTGGGATAATTTTAAGAACTGATTATTTTAAAGAACAGTTGTTAACTTTTAGGTATGGTCATGATATTGTTATGTTATGCTAGCTTTTAGTCCTTATATTTTAGACACAATTACTGAATCATTTAAAGATAAAATTATATGACTTCTGGGCACCCCAGGTGGCTCAGCGGTTTAGTGCCACCTTCAATCCAGGGCCTGATCCTGGAGACCCGGGATCGAGTCCTGCATCCCTGCATCAGGCTCCCTGCATGGAGCCTGCTTCTCCCTCTGCCTGTGTCTTTGCCTCTCTCTCTCTCTCTCTCTCTCTCTCTCTCTTTCTGTGTGTGTGTGTGTGCGTGTGTGTGTGCGTCTCATGGATAAATGAATAAAATCTTTAAAAAAATAATATGGCTTCTGAGAAGTGCTTCAAAATAATGGGTAGAAGAATAAAGAGCTATAGGTAAGACAAAATTAACTATGAGTTGGTAACTGATAATTTGAGTGATGAGTACAAAGGAGTTGTACTCCTCCACACTTGATTCTTGACAATCTTTATAATTTCCATAAAGAGGAGATAGTTATCACATCCACCTTGTGGTGTGAATGTAAAAATTGCATAAGATAGTGATCAGTGCCCAGCAAATGGCAGTTCCCTTTCCCACTTTCCACAAGTGTTCCAAACAAAGAGCGAAAACAAAATGAGGCCAATCTGTCTCTCTATATTAGCACTTTCTAAAGACTTTGATCCAGGCCATTCATTTCTTTCTTGTACAAATCTGGCTGTGGCCAGGAGATCAAAGCATAAAGAAATATGAAGATTCTTAATTTCCTTATTTGGATTTTTTATATACTCCTCCATAAATAGCACATGGTAATAAATAAACAAAGCAAAGAGAAATAGGAAAGAATACTTCATTATAAAACCCATTTACGTGTGTCAGATTCATCTTAGAGCCATGAACCCTGAAGAATTCATGACTTGTATGATTCTAGGAGCAATTAACTATCATATAAATCTGGCTCTCTTTCCCTAACAAATCCTTATTTCACCTATTCCTTGTACTTAAAAAATAATAAAAAATAAAAAAAATAAAAGCTGGTTAAAAATTCTGGCTCAGGTATTTTATAAAGCTCACTCACTTCCTTTCCTTCATTCCCTTCTATAAGCAATTAACTATCATATAAATCTGGCTCTCTTTCCCTAACAAATCCTTATTTCACCTATTCCTTGTACTTAAAAAAAATAAAAAATAAAAAAAAAAATAAAAGCTTGATTAAAAATTCTGGCTCAGATATTTTATAAAGCTCACTCACTTCCTTTCCTTCATTCCCTTCTGTAACAGTGGCTTGCATGCTCGTACCCTGCCAGCTTTTTTCCGGAAGGTCTATTGGCAAAGTCGTGAGGCAGTTGTACTGGTGACTTTAGAGTTGGCTGCAGGGTGTTCACATGGAATAAATCCAAACAGTCTGTTTCAGCTGCCTTTTATTTTCCCTAAAGTAGCATTTCCCTCATTCCCATTGCATTTCCAATAAAGCACTCATTTTTATCCACTTGTAAATTAGGGATAAAAACAACAGACTGTTGGCTGGTGGCACAGCCTCTAGTTCTCTCTTAAATTTGCACAAGGTAGGACTTTCTCCTTCTGTAAATAAAGTCCTTCATGAAAAGCAATCAACAGACTTGGAACTAGAAGATGGATTTAGCCCTAGCACTGCCACATATTGTACAACCTTGAACAAGCCACTCTACTCTTTGCAGTCTCAGTTTCTTTATTTATGAGAGTATACTACAACCTGCCCTATTCTCATTGAGGAGCCTAATTAAGAATAACAACCAAAATATATATAACACTTAGTAGTTTACAAAATACTATAAAATAAATGACCCATCACTAGTATTAATCAAAAATATTTTCTTCTCTTGCCACAATGAAGGACCTATTATTTGCTTTACAAAGTACTAAGAGACCTTGACTCATAGACTTGCTATTTTGTGGCATGCAGACAGACACTACCATCTGTATAATTGCCAGTAATAAGTCTAAACTTCCAAGTGAAAAGAGACCCAAATTAGAAGCAACATAATCTCTTTCCAAGGGAACATTTAAGTTGGGTTGGAAATTATACGACAACACAACTATACCAGCAATTCTGCTAGGAAATGGAGATACAAAGACAAATAGCATAGCGTCCTCTCAAAGAAAAATATACCCAAGGAAAGAAAGCATTGGAGAAGTAGAGGTGTTTTTTTAAAATGCACTGTGTTGGGGCACCTGGGTAACTCAGTTGGTTAAGTGGCTGCCTTCAGCTCAGGTCATGACCCTAGTTGCGGATCATGGAGCCCCATATTGGGCTTCCTGTTCAGTGAGGAGTCTGCTTCTTCCTCTCCCTTTCTCTCTGCCTCTCCCACCACTCGCACGTCCATTCTCTCTTTCAAATAAATAAATAAAATCTTTAAAAAATAAAATGCACTGTGTGATGGTGTCGATGCAACATGAATCTGGACCTGTTTAGACCCAGATCTCTCCTTTTCACATATACAAGTATTTCTTCCACGAAGAGTACAATTTGAACGATACAGTGAAATAGGAATAATTTGCTCATAACCAATTCATGTTAGCTCCCACCCAAGGCATATAGTACCATATCGGGAAATGTACCAAAATATACAGAAGATGGTTCACTCATCAAGAAGCATAAGATATACCATTTGAACCAAAGGAAGAAATTTAGAATAGTCCAGATAACTAAATTAAATCAAAATGATCAAACAATGAAGGAGGTGTCCCACAGGAATAGACTAAAACTTAAATGTCAGTTGGAGATATGATAACCAAGAAGTGTATGGTCAAGTGTTCTAGCAAGTTTTCTAAGGTACACAAAATCTATCCACTGACTATTGGAATACTGGAATATTAAAACAACTCCTTATAAAAATGAAGGAAAACAAGAAAAAAATTTTACAAAACCAACTCCCTAAAGTTTGTAGCATAATTTAAGAACAAAAATAAGAAAGTAACTTTACTCAGCTCATAGTAAACTTATGAAATGCAGTCTATCAAGAAATTCAAGGGGGAAAAAAAGCATAAAAATTCAAGGAAGTTCTGAATAAAAACATAAATGATATGCTTACAAGGGCTTTTAAGAGAAACTGGGTATGCCTGAAGATAAAGACACAGATGGACCACAGGACTGACACAGTAGAATAATTCCTATATTCTTGTAATCTAACAATTGCATATAAACCTCAAGAGAGGCAGATTACTCCTTACTTATTTGTAAGAAGTACACGATGCACCATGATTGCACTCTCTTATTCTGGTTAGGGTAATATATTAATATAGAATACTATTATTTCTATGCCTTATCTTCTGGTAATCAGTTACAAGGAACTGATCTGCCATTGGAGAAAGCCATTTTCAAAATGTAACCCTTTTCCAAACTGGAAAATATTGAGTCCATAAGAGCAGAAAAATTAATGAGACATTTGACTAGAAACTTACCATCATAATTCAATAAAACCCAAAATTGACCAAAATGGATTTTGTATTCAATGTATTCAATGACCTTTCAAGATTCTACGTTACTGTTTAAAGCCTTACTTCAGGGGCACCTGAGTGGCTCAGTGTTGGAGTGTCTGCCTTCGGCTCAGGTCATGATCCCAACGTTCTGGGATTGAGTGCCACATCAGGTTCCCTGCAGGGAGCCTGCTTCTCCCTCTGCCTATGTCTCTGCCTCTCTCTGTGTGTTTCTCATGAATAAATAAATAAATAAACTCTTAAAAAAAAAAAAGGTCCCCTACTTCAAAAAAAAATACAGAAATGTAAGTGGGGGACATACTTAAAAACTTAAAAAGTCCTACTAAAAATAGTCTCATATCAGAATATCACCTCTAATCCATAAAAGAATTTGCCATGAAATTTCAATAGCAAGAGGCATATTGCTATGATTGATTACCCATCAACAAATGGGTCCCTCAACAAATCTAAAACAAATCTAAAAAATTGATTAAAATGCCAAAGGGACAAAGGTGAAAGCAAATACATTGCAAAGACTGAAAGGGACTCACGGCAGTCTTTCTCATCAGTTCCATCCGAGCAGTCTCTGACGCGGTCACACCTGTATTCGTTTGGTATACATTCACCATCAGAGCATGTAATCTGTTGGCTTGAGCATGTTCTCCCAGCTGTGAAGGGGAAAAAGATATTACTTTATAATTACTGCCAATGACAGACCAATCCATTGACATTTACCAAAGATGAGCGAGGAAATTTGAAAGCAAAGGCAAGAGAGTATATTGAACATAGAGCTCATAGGCTCAGAAAGTAGGTTATCCAGCTACACCAAGGTAGACACCTCACAATGCAAAAGCAAAGGTATTATCATCAGGATACTATCAAAATGCTCACAGAATCAGGGCACCTGGGTGGCTCAGTAGGGGAGCATCTAACTCTTGGTTTCTGCCAGGTCATGATCTCAGGCCCTTGAGATTGAGTCCTGCTACCAGGCTCCACACTTAGTGGGGAGTCTGCTTCTCTTCCTCTCCCTCTGCCTCTTCCCCCGACCCCCAACAGCCCCCCACTCAGGTGTGCACATGCTTGCTCTCCTGTCTCTCCCCTAATAAAATCTTTTAAAAATGCTCAAAGAATCATAACAACACTCAAGCATGTTAGTGTAGACAATTATATTATCAACATGTGTTGAGAATACAATATAGATTGAAATCTATATGGTAAAAAGGATGAATGAAATCAAAATTTTGCAGATATAGGTAGTAGCGAGAGATCAGTAAGGTCCCCCTCTTGAAATAATACTTGTTTAAAGATGAGGATATATGTATGCCAAAGGGTTATAACAGTAGTTATTTCTGAGTGATTAAAAAAACGGGTGATTTTTTCTTTAGATTTTTCAATACTATATGACTTTCTATATTGAACGTGTGTCAGTTTTATAAACAATTTAAACTACCTTGTTTTTATCCTATGTTGATTACAGTAGGTAAAAGCAATGCATCCGTAGTTTATCAAATTTGCCTCTGGATAAAACAGATCAAATCAAAGGAATTGATGCTGCAAGCATCATGTGAAAGCTATTCTATAAGCCTAGGGGCAGGAACTATCATGGGATTTTTCAATTGTCCACATAAAAAGAGAAGCATTTGAGGAACGGGGAAAATGTGATCCACTGAAAAAAATTATATCATCAAATGGAAGAAAAAAGTTTTCCCCTGAATTTGCATAGTTTCCTAGACTTCTATATAGTAAAGATACTTAGGTTCAGCAAAATTTGGTTTTCTGATGAAATTTCATCTCTCTTAAGCATTGTGCCATACACCTACACTTAAGAAAAACCTTTTGAAAAGACAAATGGGTAATCAATCGCAGCTTTAGAGTTGACACTTGAAGATTCAAACATATAAAGGTTACCACATGATAAGTAAGACATTAAAAACTATCCATAATTACCACTCTTTTCCATGCTTAATTGATTATAACCTTTCATGTCATCTTGTTACTTCTTTCTAGTAAAATTATTTCATTATGAATGTGTTATGTAATTCTTGAATAGCAAACAAGATTTTTCCAGTCAGTCTACTTCTGACACTTTGACAGTATGATTTCCTATTTTCTCCCAGTACCTTATATTAATAAAATTAGAACAGAACTTGTCTAGAAATCACTTAAATGTCTGAATTCTGCCCAAAGCAGACACAATTTTATCTGAGTAAGGCTAAAAAGGTTAATACTTTCTCATTAAATTCCCCTATAATTTACTTAAGTATATATTGCCAATTTCCACATAAAATTAAAGAACTTTTTTTATTCCCAAAAAGGCAAGTCATGAGTATTCTCAAGCAAAATAGGAAGAAAAACAAAATCAAGTGCCAATATTATTTTAAGTATCTTGGCTTTCTTCCTAATCTGAAGCCCAAAGCAATTCTATATTTTGTGCTTAAGATTTCAAAAGGGTTTATGAGGAAGCAATTAAAAGCTCATTCAAATAGAGAAATGATAAATTAAAATTATATGGATCCATCAACCAGTCTGATGCTAACTTTTTCACTAGTTACACTACTGAGGGCCTAGTCCATGCCACAAAGTATACCAACAATGGGAACATAGTGATGAATGAGGAACAGTCCCTACCCTCAAGGAACTCATGGTTTTCTAGGAAATACTTCAAGAATTAATTAGAAAACAATGATGAAAGTGAATAGTAGGCCCACAAGGAATTATAGAAGCATCAAGGAGGGATGCCTAATTCACTCTGAGGTAAGACTGTGAACAGAGACAGCTTCCTTTAAGAGCCAGCACCCCTGGGGAATCCCTGGATGGCTCAGCAGTTTAGCACCTGTCTTCAGCCCAGGGTGTGATCCTGGGGTCCTGGGATCGGGTCCCATGTCGGGTTCCCTGCATGGAGTCTGCTTCTTCCTCTGCCTGTGTCTCTGCCTCAATCTCTCTCTCTCTCTCTCTCTCATGAATAAATAAGTAAAATCTTTAAAAAAGGAAGAAGAAGAAGAAGAAGAAGAAGAAGAAGAAGAAGAAGAAGAAGAAGAAGAGGAGGAGGAGGAGGAGGAGGAGGAGGAGGAGGAGGAGGAGGAGGAGGAGAAGAAGAAGAAGAAGAGGAGGAGCTAGCACCCCATCTGAGTCTTATAGGAGAAGTGGATACGTTAGGTCAAAAGGAAAGGATTGTCTAGCAACATACACTCAGGTAGCATGCACAGAGGTCAAAGAGGGATTTGGCATGATATGCCCAAGGGAACTACAAGCACTGCTGTGGACCCCACATTGAAATTTCAAGGCAGGAATGACAAGTGATAGACATGGAAAAATAAGCACCAGCCGCATCTTAGAAGCCACTATAAACCACTGTTAAGGGGCAGCCCGGGTGGCTCAGCGGTTTAGCACTGCCTTCAGCCCAGAGTGTGATCCTGTGTCTCTGCCTCTCTCTCTCTCTCTCTCTCTCTCTCTCTCTCTCTCTCGTTGTCTCTCATGAAAATAAATAAATAAAATCTTTTAAAAAAATGCAATTAAGGAGTTGGGAGCTTTCTTCTTAAGGTGATATACACCAAAGGGTTTTCGGGTTTTAGTTAAAGCTTTCTGGTATCAGCATCAGGGAGAATCAGAGAAGACACAGAAGTAGAGGCAGGGAGACCAATCCAGAAACTGTTGAAGTCACCCAGATAGGAGATGCTAGCAGTAATGACATAAATGGGAAAGAGGTGTACTTTAGAGGTGTTAGGACACGGTTGGTGACTAAATGTGGGCAGAAGAATCAAGAATAATCCCAAATTTCTAGCTTGAGTGCCAAAGGGACTATGATACCCTTTCCATGCTAACTGATTACATCTTTAATGTCACTTACAGCCATCATTATATTTCCTCTAATAGAAGGCCTTCGTTGTGAAATAAATTTCATAACATTCTAGATTAACAAAGAAAATGGCCTCAATCTGCCTATTTCTAATAGCTTGAGACTGACATTATATTTTCTGTTAGTACCTTATAGTGAGTTAATTTTATTTCTATGAAAAGATGATTCATGTAGACCAGCAATTATAGAAGGAAAAATAAGTTCAGGGGAGATTATTAATTCCACTTGGAACATCTTGAATTTGAGGCATCCTGGAGATCTCCAACAGGCAGTTGAATCTACAAGACTGAAGTATGAGCAAGAAATCTGGGTCATAAGTGTAGATTTGGGTATTAGCCTATCCAGGGTTACTGAAATATCATAAAGTTGGTTGAAATTATCCTGGAAAAGTGTAGAGTAATAAGAGGAGTTGCTAAGTGCAGGGCTCTGAGCAACAGCCATACTCACAGGCTGGGCAGAAGGGGAAAACAAAATGGAATGATCAAAGAAGTTCAGAAAAGAATCAGGTCAGTGAGTAGTCATGGCAGCCAAGGCAGTAGCGTCTGGAAGGAGGAGTGATTGCCAGAGTCAACTGCAATAGAAAAGTCCATCCAATGATGAGAAAGGAAAAGAGTCCACTCTACTTGACAATCAGGAGTTCTCTGGCAACCTTAGTAAATATAATGGTGGCATATTCGGTAGCTAAAGGAGGTCTAATAACAAATTTTGTGTCATTAAAAATGCAAGAATTACCTTATGAAGAAATCCATAGTCATTTAAAATGTCATGTAACATTGCTTATATATTACTGCTATAAAGTTTTCTCCAGTCTCTTTTCCTAAGCAGTTGTCCTTAGGAGTTTGCATCCCCTCTGTAATTTATTATTATTAGCAAAGGGTCCTGCACTACATTGTATCACAATCTTCAGCTCAGCTTTCTTCCTACTTTGTGTGGAAAATGGAACCAAAATGATATATCTCAAGCCAAAAGATAACTAAGATAACTAACTAACTCATCATTCATTAATTCATCCAGTACCCATTTATCAAGACTTTACTATCTACTAGACAAAATTACAAGCCCTAGGGATACCAGCAAAATAAAGCATAGTCACTGCTCTCCAGGGATTCGCAATCCAGCCCCATCCTGTTCTGAGTACTCACTGTCTACAGGTCTTCCCTTCCTTCCCCTAATACCTTTGAGGGGTTACCCAGAAAATAGTATTGGTCCAGACAGATTTCCTACAAAAAATTTTTTCCTGCCCTACTATACCTGGCACTTTTAGTTCCTTCCTTCTGAAATTCTGAACTATCACCCCGTCATCTCCCTCTTTCAGATCTGGTCGTCCCCCTTTGCCACTCCACCTCACATCCTAACACACCTCATCTGATGTGCCATGCCCCTGTCTGGCCTTGAATTGCTCCTGTCCATGCCTTCTCCTAGATTGTCATTTATCACCACCACTACCCTCCACAACCTTACATAGTTCACTAGTTTCCCCTTAATCACTTTGTCCCAAATATCACCATCCCTTTGTGGGAAGACCCCATGACCAACACTGACAAGCCCTAACAGGTTGTTTAATCATACAGTCTTCATTTTAGGTTTAAACCAAAGTTGAAGTCATGGGTATTTTAGAATTTCTATTCTCTTCCTCAAAACACCATTGGCCCAAATGAAAAGAGTTTGCTCTCAATGTTATACTCAAGGGATACCTGGGTGGCTCAGGGGTTCAGCATCTGTCTTTGGTTCAAGGCATGATCCCAAAGTCCGGATCAAGTCCCACATAGGGCTCCCTGCATGGAGCCGGTTTCTCCTCCTCCCTCTGCCCGTGTCTCTGCCTCTTTCTCTCTGTGTCTCTCATGAATAAATAAGTAAAAAAAAAATTTTTTTAAATGCTGGACTCAAAAGTCCTGGGGTAAATGCCAAGCTTTTATAAATGTATCCAGGACCTACAGGCTGTGGCATCTCCACTGCTAGTCAAACAATGACTAAACAACTTCTCACATGAAGTAGTCATCAAAAACATCTGTTTCTTCTTTGATTTCTGTGGACAATGACTGTAAAAATGCCAACAGGATCTTGGCTGACATCTTAAAATTAACACAAAGTGATGATTTGTGGGATGTGCATTTAATGAAACAGAATGTATATATGGGAGGCTTAAAGGTGAACGCCACACTGTGATCAGAGCTAGACTCTTCTATAAGACAATTGGGGTTAAGAAGCTGAAGTGGTTCCTCACAGTCTGATATCTTCTCTCCAATTTCCACCTCAGTCCAACTTAGACTTCTAAAAGGTCTTCGATTTTTTTATTGGAGGGGGGTTGTTTTTTGGTGGTGGTGGGGGTGTCATAAAAAAAAACACAAGGGAAGGATATTATCTTCTCTCTTCTAGATGTTGAAATTAGACTTATAGGGATATGAAATCCAGGACTTCTACAGCTTTCGAGCAATAGCAAAAAGCCAACATGCTTAAGATGGGAGAGCAGAAAAGTGGGAGAAAATTGGGTGACGTTTGTTACTGAACTGGGAATTAATCAACCCTGGAACATTACATTTAGGCTTCTTATTGTGTAAGATAATAAAGTTCCCTTTTGCTTGCCTTTTTTGAGTTGCGTTTTTCGTTTTTTACAGCCAAAAACATCCTCATCAATACAGGAATAATTTTAAATTATACAAATATCCCTAATGGATGAAGCAAAAGAATGATACAGATGGCATATCTCTCATATGCTGCCATCTTATATTTAGCCAAGATTATTCTCTCTTCTAAAATTATTTAAGCCCACTAAAAACCCTTTTCCAGTTTGATCCCAAATAAATTATAATTTAAGAGTTTCTTCCAGGTTACTGTCCTGAATCCCCTCAGGTATGCAGCAGCTGGCAAGGTGCCCCTGATTGCTACCATTTTCCTTCCTGTTGCAACTCATTCTATGCAGGCTGTGCCAGCAGTCACTGGAGCAACAACAACACTTCCCACATCTAATTACTAGCTCCATTTTCACTTAATCAGAAAGAAGATAGTTTACTAATTCTGAGGCAGAAGGGGTAGAGGGTCTGCATAGTGCACTGCAGGAGCAAAAGGACCCATCCAATTGCCAACCACACAAATAAAGACCCCATCGATAGATACCAATAAATGTTTTGTTTCTTTGAGTGTAACACAATCTTAATTAAATACTGGGAACCGATCTTATTTCCAAATAGCTGGGGTATATTTACAATTCTTCAGAGCACATTCAGACTCTCAATATCATCTAATTCTGAGTGAGACTGCCAGCATAGGTTCCCCTGTTGTTTAAGTTCCAACTCAGCATTTATAAAGAACCATCCCATTGTTATTGCATTTGTAACAAATGAGATTTTAGGTGTCCAGGAGGCCAAAACAAAACTCCTCTATAAACACTTACGACAATGCTGATGTTCATCAGAGCCATCCTCACAGTCCCGTTCACCATCACATTCCCAGGAGTTAGGGATGCATTGACCTTCACCATGACACAGGAATTGGTTCACCTTGCAAGAAGGAGGAGCTAAAATAAACCAGAAAAGGACTCATTATGTCAAACATCCACTCTATTATACCATAAGCGATGCTTATTTCAAAAGAATCTATCTCAACTCCTGCTTAATATAATTGATGGCAAATAGTAAACAATCCTATACAAGGGCCTGTGGACTCTAATCAGCATTCAATGCCAAATAATCTCAGCAATGGCCTCACGACAAACTGATGATCCAAAGCAACAGAAAAAAAAAAAAAAACAAAAAAAAAACAAAGCAACAGAAAATACAAAGAATAAAACTAATAGCCAAAACACACCCATACAAAGACATGACAAAAAATATTAATTACATTTTAAATCTAAATAAAAATTGACCATGACTTATTGTTAAATTATTCGAATTGTTTTGAAATAACTAATAGTAAAGGGTCATGATGAACTGAAAAAACGAGATTTGGAAAAGAAGACCCAGAATTGAATAATTATTATTTCTACAATTTTCTTGCTTTAGGATCTTTGGCAGGTTCTCTGAGCTTTAATATATGCACCATAAAAATTGGGACTATATTTATCTCATAGTTTGCTATAAAAAAATCCATTAAATAACATATGTGCAAGTACAGTATAATATTAGTTGCTATCTCTATTTTCATTGGTACTCTGCTATATTGTTATAGAACATTATTATTACATTAACAATCTCTAAAGAATTGTTGGTATAACTGTTCATTTATTCCTCTATCCTAGAATATACAATTCTTACTTTTCTGCTCCTAATGTTTAACCTAAAATAAACTCAGGTAGCCCAGAGGAGGTGAATGGATAGCACACAATGGGAGCTTGTTAGAAATGTAGAAGCTCAGGTCCCACTCCAAATATATGAATGCAAAACCTGCACTTTAACAAGCTCCCCAGGTGCTCCATTTGTGCATGAAAGTTTGAGAAGTACCATCTATATAAGACCTATTCCCCATCTTTCTCTCATTTCCAAATGTACCATGATCCAAGCGACACACCAAAATTTGTTCTGTTGTGCCACAGGATGGCCAACAATTCAAAACAAATTAATTTTTCACCTGATTTCTTGGTTTTTGGATGATAACCCTTGTCTTTCACAAATCATAATGAATGAAATTGCAGTAGAGCAACTGATCATATATGACAAGCCAGGAAAGCATTAGATGTTAAGGGTTGGGATTTGTGCAGGAAGGAGGCCTTTCATGGATGATTTAACTTCACTATGCCTGTTTCCTAATCTGAAACCTATCTCAGAATATTGAGAGAACTAAATGAAGAAACATAGGTGAAAATTATTTTATAATTAAAATTTGGGTTTACAATACTACTGTGTTTTTAACTATATTTTTTTAGGTTCTGAATAGTCCAATGGGTTTTATTCTTTTTTTATGTAATGTTTTATTCTTTTTTTCATTTACATTCAATTAATTAATATATAGTGTATTATTAGTTTCAGAGGTAGAGTCCAGTGATTCATCTGTTGTATATAACACTCAGTGCTCATTACATTATATGCCTTCCTTAATGCCCATCACCCAGTTACCCCATCCCCACCTCCCCCAGCAACCCTCAGTTTGTTTCCTATGGTTAAGAGAACTATAATCTTTTTAAACATAAAACCATACTAGCCTCTTCTGTGATCTTTTTGTGTAAGTCGCCTAAGTTATACTATGTCTTTTATACAAAACAGATTCCTCCTTGAATTACAAATCACAGTTGGTGCACAAAATTTCCAGAGGGAATAATCTGAAATAGGCTTATAGGCTTCAGAAAACTACTCACAAATTTGTTTCCATATCAAGGTCATGGGATAAGGGTAAGACAGAAAATGATGTGAATTGAACCCCTTCTTCAGAATTATTAATGCCATCAGTTCTCTTCAGCCACAAAGATCTCAAAAGACTTGAGTCCAGTCCCAAATCTATCACTAAAGGCATGGCTCTTTATCTTCGGTACAGCTGAATTCAGCAGGAAGCACTAATGCCACTCACAACAGAGCTTTGCCCAGCCCCTCCTCACTTACGGCAGCCGATTTCATCTGTGTCATCCAAGCAGTCTCTGGTCCCATCACACCTCCAGGATGCAGAGATACATTGCCCATCTTCACAGCGAAAATCCTCACTTCCACATTCTGTAACTCCACAAGCAAAAGAAAACCAGTTTAAAAACCTATCCATAAAAAATAAAATAATAAAATAAAATAAAATAAAATAAAATAAAATAAAATAAAATAAAATAAAAATAAAAACCTATCCATGCAGATATTTAACCAAAGAAATACAATTTTTTATAAAAATGAAAAATTATGCAGTGAATTAGTAATCAAAGGAGTATGACTTACAAAATTAGGAAAACATTTTTATAATGATTATTGTATTTTCTGTTTCAGGGTATTCAAGAAGAGGTCATTTCTGCACACGGCTGACTAGAGTGTGCCTTGATATAACCAGTCCAGAAAGAAATTTGACAACATGTATTTTGTTTTTTAAAAGTGCTTATTCTTAGTTCTTTTATTTTTAGGTGTTTTTCCCCCCTAAGGAACTAATCAGAGAATTAGACAAAGATTTACATATGGAGATTTTTTTTTAATTTATTTTTTATTGGTGTTCAATTTACTAACCTATAGAATAACCCCCAGTGCCCGTCACCCATTCACTCTCACCCCCCGCCCTTCTCCCCTTCCACCACCCCTAGTTCGTTTCCCAGAGTTAGCAGTCTTTACGTTCTGTCTCCCTTTCTGATATTTCCCACACATTTCTTCTCCCTTCCCTTATATTCCCTTTCACTATTACTCATATGGAGATTTTAATCACAATATTACTTACAATAATTTGCAAACTATCTAGATGTTTGATAATAAGAAAAGGATAAAGTTTTCTTATAGCTTTATTTTGACATATTAAGAACTCATTAAAATGGTTATGTAGAACTTCTAAATGATTTAGATAAATATTTATAATATGTAACAAAGATGAGGATGTAAAATTTCACCTATAACAGAGTTATATATGGAGAAATAAAAGTGTAGAAAAAGGCCAGAATATTAATGGTGATTATCTCTGATTGATACCATGAGTAACTTCATTTGCTTGACTGTGCTTTTTTCTTTTTTCAAGTTCCCTGCTCTTTATTTTTTTTAAGTGCCCTTTTATTACCAAATCATAGATAGCAATTTATGGTCCTTCATTCTTAGATTCAGACCAATATTTTGGCTTTTTGTTTAACAACTTTGTAAGATCCCAGCTCTGTCAGTTCATCTTCCCAAACAAAAAATTTTTAAGTCAAAAAAAAGAAAAACCTACCAAAGAAAAATCTCTGCACCCAACCAGAGTGCTCAAATTTGACCCCCAAAGTTACTACATTCCCAAGTGGCAGTGATTTCCTCTAGTAATAGCAGAAAGAGAACATAGCTTAAATACATTTATTTCATTCAACCACTATATCCAGCAATTTTCCCAGGTCTCCCCAGGGGACTAATTTGGCAGTTGGAAACCTTCTGAGTTTCCCCAAATATCCGACCAGTGACTTCCCCACGTATTATGTGCCAAGTAGGAAATTTTTTTAAAGAGATCAGCCAACATCAGCCTAACTTGGTTGGAGTAGACTCAAAATTATTCTTTCACAAGCCCAAAGTGGTAGGAGTAATTTCGAAGTTTGGAAGAATACAACTATTTTCCTCATGTATTTAAGCAATCATGCTAAATTACCTATTTCAGTTATTGGCTAATTAACCCAAAATTAGGTAAATATACAGATCAATTATCTACTCCTAAAATAAATAAACAATCTGCTATCCTGACTTGTGTAAATGCAGGCATATCAACAGCATGACATAAACATAGTTAAGTGATCTATTCCTAGGGGATATAGGCTACTTTGTTCATGGAATGTTCAAATCTGATTGTCTGGTAGTGACATCCTGATTTATAATGTATGCTGCAAATGGTCAGAAACTTCCCTTGGCTAAATGGTGGTACCGAGTGGTACAGGAATACGTACACCCAAATACCTTCTATAGACTAATGCACGATGGTGGTTGGTGGTGCAGGTCTGGGGTTGGTGGTGCAGGTCTCTTATCAACTACCTTTAAAACACAACAACCTCCCTTGCAAAAATGCCCCTAAGGAATGTACAAATTCACTCTGGAATCCCAGAACTTCTCATTGGATTTTGTTCTACAAAGCAATATTTCCATGGGAGATTAGTGGCTTTGGAGGTTTAGCTATTAACACAACATATATTAAATCACTTTTATCAATTAGGTCTATTGTTAGTAATCCAACATAACACATTTGTAAGTTCAGTACATTTGTCTCCTTTAGTATCTAATAATTTCTGGTTGAAAAATTATAGCAATCTAAAGGTCAGTCTACTTACAAAGAGTTTCATATTGCTATGAAAAAAAGAAAAGCATAAACTTAGAAACTGAGTATAGAGAAGAAAATAAATTCTTAAAACAATTTATAGCCTGTTATAAAATACATAATTCTTAAGCAATTTTTATTACAAGTCAGATTTTTTTATTTTTGCAAAAATATGAAGTTAAACACATCATTAAAAGGACACAAAATATATACCCAAAAGTCATTTTTAAATTACTTCAAAGCCAGTTACATAAAATATATTAAAAAATGAAACTGATAGGGGAAATTTTGCAATTAACTCTTTTCTAGTCAGTGTTTTTTCACGTTTGATCTCCCAAATACTCAGTTATCTGCAGTAATATATCAAAATCAATTTACTTAATTTACCAACAGATCCATGATAATTCATCTGTCAAGTTCACCTTTTCAATATTACCTTCCTTGCCTGTTACAACTCCCAAATGACTATTGTTTGGAAATACCTCTCCAGAAAAAACAAACTGATCCTTTATCATTGCTGGGTGGCCTCCCAGGGATCAACCAAGATGCTCCACTGGTGTCAGAAGCCTGTCATTCATTTTATTATAAAGGAAGTATGTGCTATTTAAAAGCAAACTACTAGTGAAAAGCTCTGATAACAATTGCAGGTGCCCCTGATTTCAACTGATCTGTAAGCACTGCATTTGTTCTCTTTTGTTTTAAACAAGTAGCCTTTACTCTCCACTCCACCAAAGGTATCTACATCTTATTGTTTAATAATTTAAAGTCCAAAAAAGCAGGGAGAGGGATTTCATACACTGGAGCTAAATATTTGTGGAGAATAAAAAATCTAAAAACAGCAAAATTAAATTTTTTTTCAACAAATAGTCTCTAAACATCCATAACTATTAATCCAGTTTTAACCTACAGGCAATTTTACAAACAGTAACTTTCATAACTTTAAAATATTTTCCCTCTAATAAGAGCCAAGAAGGTATATTTGATAATCCACACTGAAATAAAAAAATCTTTGTTAAAGGGCTCCTGGGTGGCTCAGTTGGTTAAGTGTCCAACTCTTGATTTCAGCTCAGGTCATGATCTTAGGGTTGTGAGATCGAGCCCTGCATCAAGCTCCTTGCTCTCTCTCTCAATCTCTCTCTAAAAAATAAATGAATAAATAAATAAATAAATAAATAAATAAATAATAACCTTTTGTTAAGAACCAGGCACAGCCATTGACAAGAAGCCATTAGGACTAAATGATCATCCTACTTCCCCAGCACCATCCCTGGCCTTTTCCAATAATCAAAATAGATTGATGCAAAGATGAAAAATACTCGTGTGGCACGTAAATGGCATGCATCATTCTAAACACTTTGCCAACTTCAAGTCATTTAACTTCCATAACAACCCTAAAAGATAGATGTGATTATTATGAACATTTCACAAATAAAGAACTTGAGGCACAGAGCAGTTCAGTAACTTGCCCAAGATCAAACAGCAAGCAAGTGCAAAGCAAAGATTTGGACCTGACAGTTCTAGTTCTGGCATCTGTGCTATATTGACCACTGCTCTGTGTTCCCTTATACCAAAAAAGGAAAAACAGAAAGCAAAAAGGAAAAGAAAAAAGTTATTTCACCAAGCTCAAGAAAGAATGTAAAAATTTGACTTTTTTCCAAAGTTGCTATCCACATTAGCTGAATTCGTGAATTGGGCTAGTGTGGAATCCATACCACACCATATGCTCATATAATTCAGTTGGAGAAGAGTAGTCTATCTGGCAACAAACACTGCACATAAAAATTCTTTGGCTTAGGAAAATTTGCTACAATCAAAAACAAGCCAGGGACATCAAAAAAAGAGGTTCAATCTCTTCAAAAAAACATTAAATTAGACTAAGGATAAATTTGTTTTCCAATCTTATAAAACCCCAAACTGTAGAAAAACAAGTGATCCTTAAATAACCATATCCCAAGCTTCCCGGGCTAAGTGTTGGACTAAGAAAGTGTTAAGATATTAGAGAAACAGTTAATGCCTCAAGGAAGAAAGAAGTCATTTGTTTTTCAAGTGCAGGGAAAGTACACCACTTCTGTATTCTTTACAGCCTCTAAGCACAGTGCTAGGCACTTGGGGATAGTCAAGGCATACTTATCAGGTAATGAAAATTCCTCTTCATAAAATTCAGCCTCGTGGTATCATTATATATATAAAGCCATTATATATATATATAAAACCATCAAGACATACAATAACACTTTATAGGAGTTTGTTTGTTATCTTAAATCCTCAGAAAGGAAAATGAAATCTGGAATAATTTGCAATTCCTTGAAAGAGGAATGCCCAGAAATTTTAAAGAGAAAAATATTGAGTCACATTAAAAGGTTTGATTCTTTTACCCTTGCTTAGTGAGAGTTTCTTTTTTTTTCTCATAAATTCTTTTCTCAAAAGAGAAAGGCAAGTCGTAGTCAATGGAACATTGTCCAAAATTAACAGAGTAAGGTAATTTCTGTGGCAAATCCTATTTTCCTGTTAGATCCTCTTAACATGTGCTGGGCCTTCCAGACACTTGGGTCTACCTGAGGAGGTGTATGAGCTCTTTTTAAAGATATGTCATGTAAAAGTACATGACAGAGGCTCCTGGGTGGCTCAGTCGGTTAAGCATCTACCTTCAGCTCAGGTCATGATCTCAAGGTCCTGGGATCAAGCCCCATGTCAGGCTCCCTGCTCAGCAGGGATTCTGCTTCTCCCTCTCCTCCCTACTCCTGCTCTGTCTCTGTCTCTCAAATAAATAAATAAAATCTTTATTTTTTTTAAAAAAGTGTAAGAGGCAATTCCTTAATTCAATCATAATTCTTGCTTCACTTTTCCTGTACTTTTTTATTTTGACATATTTTTTATGTTTATAAATTGGGCAAGAATTCCCTACAACTCTCACACCTTATCCACACCAACAAGGCCTGTTCCCTTCAAAGACTGAGAGTCACTTGTTTATTTCCAAAACTTTACACTGCAGTCATGACAGCCAAGCATAACAAATTATGTGGAAGATCCTACTCTGCCTAATATCAACTGGTGGAATAGTCCATGTTCAACTGATGAACTACTCTCTTCCTGTGCAACATTCTAGCTGCCTGGTTTCCCTAATAGGTTGTCAAATAAGAGGCCGGAGTTCTTTTTGCTTTTTAATCCAGTTTACAAACTACTGAGTCGACTGTTTTTTTCCAAATTATTGTTTCAGAGCCCTGATGGCTGATTACGTCAAAACACCATTAAGAAGACATTTCAAGAATTCAAGGACTTTGAAGCAAAACCCACAAAGCCACTTGATGAGTGATCACGTACACATCTCACTCACGTAAGTGCAGTCAAAAAAAAAAAAAAAAAAAGAACCAGAAGTATATGATATCAGATTCACTAAAGCCACAAAAAAATTTATACCTACTATGTACAAGACATGGCTCTAGGGCTTGTGGAAGAAACAAAGAAAGTTAAAATATGGTCCTTTTTTCAATAGAGCTTATAAATTTATCGGGGACAAGAGTTATATGATATAAATTAGCCATGTATTTTAAGTGTTTTCTGTAGATTATCTCACTTATCATCACAACAATCCCATGAAACAGTATTAATAGTCCCGTTTTATAGATGAGGAGACTGAGGCTTGACCAAATCTCACAACTAACTAGTAAGTAAAGGAACAGGGATTCAGACCTATGTAGTCCAGCTCCAAAGCCGTGTCATATGACTGTAGGTGATTTGGTTCTGAATAAGCAGCACAGACAATAAAAATCAAAGGGTCTCAGGCAGCCCCAGTGGCACAGTGGTTTCACGCCGCCTTCAGCCAGGGTGTGATCCTGGAGACCCGGGATCGAGTCCCACATCAGGCTCCCTGCATGGAGCCTGTTTCTCCCTCTGCCTGTGTCTCTGCCTCCCTCTCTCTCTCTCTCTCTCTCTCTCTCTCTCTGTCTCTCATGAATAAATGAATAAAATCTTTTAAAAAAATCAAAGGGTCTCAAGGAGGAAAAAACTAATACCACAAGCTGGAGTAATTAGAGAAGGCTTCATGAAGGAGAGTAAGACTGCATGGGCCATTGTGGATAGGTAGGATTAGCAAAGAGAAGGGACCAGCACTTTGTATAAGGTTCAAACAATTTGAGAGAAGCCCAACATAGGTGAGAGCTTAATGGGGAGGCCTCTGTGAGACAAGTGCAGGGAACCTCTTGTGAGGGCAGGACAAGGTTGGGGAGATGGAGAATAAAGTACCATAAATGTCAAGCAAACAAGTGACCTGACAAATGGGTTGACTGCAGGAAAGTCTAGAGATCATTAGTGCCAGTAACTATGTTAAAACTAAAAGTGGCTCTGCATAGATGTAATCCTGGACAGGGATACAGACTTTGGTCATGAAAAGGGCTCAGGGCTCCACTTCATACCCCAGAAACTGAGCCACAGTGTGAATGAGCTTGGTGAGTAAGCTAGTCAGTGATCCACCAAAAGGCTGCTAGGAGATGGGGCACCTGGGTGACTCAGATGGTTAAGCCTTTGACTCGTTTTGGTTCCCATCATGATCTCAGGGTTGTGAAATCGAGCCCTTTGTCAAGCCCCATGACTGGCTCCATGCTCAGCAGGGAGTCTGTTTTAGATTCTCTTCCTCTCCTTCTGCCCCTACCCCTGCTCACATGCACTCTCTCTGTGTGTGTCTAAAATAATAAATAAATCTTAAGGAAAAAAAGAGGCTTCTGGCAAAGATGGGTCTTATCTTGCAGCTCCTCCACTTGGCCCAGGCCTGGTCCCCTTGCATGACAAATGACCAGCAGATTCTATAGGTGCACCAAAGGGTAGCTTAGTGTCCTTTCCCTGCTGGCCTCTTGAAGCTGAATGTTTCTCAAAATCCAGCCTACAGAATTCAGTCAGCCCTTTGGATAATTGATCTCAAAGATTGCTTAAATATTTGCTTCATAATTTTTTAAAAGTGCCTTTTCAATGACCAAAAAGCCAGCAGGATAATGTGATGCACTATCAACGTAGCCTCTCAATCTGAGAAGTGGGAAATTGTTTCCACTTTTTCTACCTGAGCAATTCCTCATTTTCATTTATATGCTAGCTACCTGTCTTCTTCCTCTTCCCCCAAGTCTTTTGCATTCTACTTATATTTCATTGAGCACCCCTTAATCTTGACAACCAGACTATCAACCTGCACTGCAGAGCATTATAAATAAAACCGCACTTCTCAGGGGTTCTGAAGAGGACACAATTGGCATTTGGAGTGAGACAATTATTTAATTGCCTGGGGCAAAGCTGGATATATAGCATCTCTGGGCCTCTTATGTGGAATGCCAGTAGTGCCCTTCCCTGGAATCACTGTGACAACAAAGAACACCCTATACATGTCCAAACATCCCTTGAGAGTGGTGGTACCACCCTCAAAACAACTTAGAATCTGTAAGCAGCTTGTAGATTCAAAGCTCAAAACATCTTAACCCACATGAAAGAGATCTTCTAAGAAAACCCCTATAATAAATTCTTTCCTTCTGAAGATAATAAAATTTCTTAAACAGCAATCCCACTCCCTCCCACCCAGCAATAAGAGAGCCTGGGATTGGGCAATATCATGCTGCAGCTCCTCGTACCAGCAACTTGAAATGAACTCCCCTGGGAGTGTGATAAAGAATCTAAGTTCCAGGGAGGTCTGCTTCACCCTGGAATGTTCCACGGTGCGTCCGCAGGCTTACCCATTCAGGGGTGAGGGGAGTCACAGAAAAAAAAAAAAAAAAAAAAAACAAGCCAGGAATCTGAAATCCTCAAGCAATTCTTCATTAACGTAAAAGGGTCAATATTAGGAAAAATAAAGTCATAGACACACCTGCTTCATGGAACGAACTTTTCCTCCCAGTGTAAGTATCATAACAAAAAATAAGTTCTTCAAATGTCCTCTCCTAATCCCTGACACATACACTTAAAAAAAATTTTAATAAAATATAAATTGGTAATCACATGCGTGCCTAAAACATTCAAAAGAATCTCCAAATTCTTACCAAGAACACTCAGCAATGAAAACCTTTTGTCAGCCAGTACCAAAACACGGACAGTTTCTGTTAAGTCTTTTCTGCACTCCCCCAAATAATTCATGAAGAACTTTCTCTATCAGCTAAGTCACTGAGCTTCCTGTGGATGGACTCCTCCTCCACTTGAAAGAAGTCTAAGACCCTCATCCCCACTCCCTTCCAAGGGACTAACTGGTTATCTACCTCTTTATTGGCCAAAGAGCTACGCTTACAGAATGCTATAAAGAACACTACCCGGGATCCCTGGGTGGCGCAGAGGTTCGGCGCCTGCCTTTGGCCCAGGGCGCGATCGGGGAGACCCGGGATCGAATCCGACGTCGGGCTCCCGGTGCATGGAGCCTGCTTCTCCCTCTGCCTATGTCTCTACCTCTCTCTCTGTGTGACTATCATAAATAAATAAAAATTAAAAAAAAAAGAACACTACCCAAATAGAAGAAAATTTAAAATAGTCACCTGCTTGGGTAAAGAAGGAACTAATGAATCAACCTATATATACGAAAAGAGTAAAACACCCTTCAGCACTTAATAATTTAACAGGCCTTGTACAAAACTTTGAATCACCCTGATTTAAGTGCTGATTTCCAACCCCAATTCCCCAAAGTATTCCTATACGGCTTCATGACTAGCAAATGTAAATTACTGGAAAATGGCTGAATGGAATCAAACATGAAAAAAGAAAATAGGTACTTGTGAGAAATAAGGGACTACATACATCTGCAGTCAGGCAGCTTTTCTGCCTAAGGCTTATATATGATGCAATAGACTCACTCTCAACCCAAACACCACTTTATAGACACCATCACACCAGGGAACCAGGGTTTTTCTGATTCATTAGCCCAAGTGTTGAACCATAAATCAAATTGCTACAGATGTGTTAAAGCTGATAGCATCAATGCTAATTTGATCGTCTTAACACACAGATGAGATCACCAGGTTATCAAATGAACAATGACTTGATACTGAAAATTGTAACAATAGCAGCAGAAGGAGAAATTAATTCCCAATTGGTGGATTTGGTGATTCTCTATAGTCACAGATTGAATCACCTGTGACTGCCACATAGATCTTGAGTGAATCATACAAACACCTTGCTGTATTCCTTCTCCCTTATTCCATGTTATTTAGGAACACCAAGGGGAGGTGTTAAAGTTAGCAATCAGTGTCCAGACACTGAATTTAATAGGACTTAGCATCTTGCATCCTCTTCTCAATTTAGTTCAAAATGGTAACTTATTTAGCTATGGCCCAAACCCAGATTGGACCAGTACATAATTGTTAAGTGGGCTTATAGGTCACAAATCTCATGCTAGGAACTAAATAACCTCTCATTCTAAATGTGTACATTTTCGGAAAGTAGAGATCAATTTATATAAAATTTACTCTGAAGCAACCAATGCCTCCATGTCAATAAGAAAGTGTGATGACAACTCTGGATCAGGAATGTTGATGCTTATTATAGAGCTCATTATCTTGTTATTTACACAAACACTGACCCTTATCATAGTTCACTTGTTAGAAGACCAGTTGGGGTACACACACATATGATTCAACCTTGATGATTTAGCTATGGACTTGTATAGTTTCCGCCAGCAAAGAATTTTCTTAAACTCTTAAATATTGTGCAGCAAGAATGTGAAAATAATTCTACCAATAAGTTTAAAAGTCTGTTCTTGGGCAATAAGTACTGATAATCAATCATCTGGTAAACTGAAGTCACTGTCTGAAATTAAAATGTATCATCACTCTTTTTTAAAAATTGGTTTTGTTGATGTTTTACACAGTATTTTTGTATTTTTTCCCTTCTAGTGAAAAGTTAGAGCTCACAAAGAATTTTATAGGCAGAAGGTCAAAATTCTCCCATTACGACCTGACAGATGAAAACTAAAGAACAGGAGAAGTAGATGAGATTAAGTGATCAAAAGAAGAGTGATAGCAAGGTGGCAGGATTCGATTAAGAATCCTATCAACAGAGCCCTTATTCTAAACTGAGTTCCTAATGGCAGGAATAAATACCTCTGTAATCCTAGTGCCCAGTGCAGTCCTGCTAGTACCCAGATGATGCTCAATAAATAAACCATATATGATGCATTAGAATACACAGGTAAAGCCAAGATGATTTCCAAAAAACTGATAAAATCTTGAAATCTTGATGATTTGTAGACTTTAATGATGGATCCTGCTGTTTAGAGTCACTGATTCTTCTGATCTAATTAACAAATCAACAATCATCTTCCATACTGACCTGGCATGAGAGATCAGAAAGACTTGAAGAAGTCGACCCCAAATCCTTGGGAGCCTATGTATATGTTCGAGGCATTCTCTGCTTATTCAGTAAAGGATAGGACTCGGTGTTATACAAAACATTATATCCAGGACTCCTCTGGAGTAGACAAAGTACTCTGCACCACAACCCCCTCGCAAAAGGCTACAAGAATATCTGATTCCACAAATCAAATTTGTAATTTGAATTATAAGTAATTTGCAAACATAACAGAATCATGATTTTATTCTCCCTACACAGAGTCAAAGGTAGGGCCGACATTGTTAACTTGGAAATCTATAAAATAGGATCTCTTATATTTGCAAAGACTTTCATGTTTCAGTGAACTAAATTTCCTGTCTATTCTGCTATATTGATCTTAACAGATTGAGCGAAAAGAACTTTAGGACATGCCTCACCAGCAGGTTATCTGTTATACTAGCAGTCCCTTGGCCCTGGTTTGTTATGCCTGGGCTCACAGAGCATTTATAGGTCTCCAAATCACTTCCAGGCTCTATAAATGTCATCACTTTGTGCTATTATCTGATTACGATGACTTGAAACAAAATAGCTTATTGACACAGAATCAACATTATTATATTGTCTCCCACTGATACCTGTACATAATAAAATGCTGTCTGGCTTTCTGACTACAAATGGTGAATTTATAATGTCCTAATATTAAAAGCAGTGTAAATAAAATTATAAGTCCATCTGCAGTGGTTGTCAGAGGCAGGAAAAACAGTGTGGAGTATATTTCCTAAGATTTTACCTAATCTGTACTATAAATATCATAAGTAATGACAGTAAACAACCTACTGTCATTTTTAACTATGCATTAAAATAAAATCTTAGAATTTTAATGCTGGAAAAAAGTAGCAGTTCCAGTAATAAACTAGGTATGTAGAAAGTATATACAATAAAAGTTTTACTAACATACAAGTAATTAAAACCATCACCTATTGGAATTTTGTCTATATTACACTTTTTAAAAAGGCAATCACAAAAAATAAACTGATACTAGGGATTTGATCAAAAACAAGAGTTTTTAGTTGGCTGTTTCAATTCTAGAAACTGGATATGTACGGTTATAGTCCTGTGACAATAAATGAATGAGCCAATATTCAGAATGAGTCCTTAGATATTGTGATAATTTAAAAATATTTCAATTAAATTTGGTAAAAAATTTCAGATTTTACCAAAAAGAACTAAAATAATATCTTAATGGAGAAAATACTAGAGTTAAGAGACAAGAGACATATAAACATTGGGTTCAAGCCTTGTAATAGCACTAGCAGTCCCCACATCATTCTTTTTCTCCTCCCCCACTTCACATCATCCTAAGTTCCGTGAGGGCAGGAACTATGTCTTATTGACTATTGACTCTTCACTCAATAAATATTTGTTGCTTAACTGGCTTAGCTTGGTGGACTTGGATTTAAAATCTCTGCTACACAGGATCCTTACCTGCAAAATTTCTGACCTGCAAATCAGGTTTTGGTGAGGACTAAAGAGTCCTTACAAACCACCAGCATAATGTTAGAAGTACAGCAGTCCTTCCATGAAGGCTGGTTCCCTCCAGCCTTGTGTTGGTACTCCTACACATCATCCAACTGGAGCATTCTAACAGTCCAAGCAATAAAATATTCAGAAATCAATACCTCCACCAGATAACAGCTGTTTGTTATGATCAAGAGAGATCTTCCAAACTCTGACCCACCTTGCTTGCTTGAACTTCAGCGTTGAGAGCAAGGATGGATGGTGGTTGCCTTGCCTCCTACCCAAGAACAAATTATCAATTGGCCTAGTCTGGAGTCAAGGACAAGACTGAAAATCAAGATTTATTCTAGGAAACAAAAGTCAAGCTGAACCCAAAACCAAGCCTGCCACTGGTTTTCTTTATGCATTTTTCTATTTTCCTACAGTGAGTTGTTTTTATTATTATTAATAATAATAATAATTAGTAGTAGTAGTATTACTTCTATTTTAAAATCACTGTTTCAGGGGCACATGGGTGGCTCAGTGGTTGAGCAGCTGCCTTTGGCTCAGGTCATGATCCTGGGGTCCTGGGATAGAGTCCTACATCAGGCTCCCTGCAGGGAGCCCTCTCCCTCTGCCTGTGTCTCTGCCTCTGTCTCTCTCTCTGTCTCTCATGGATAAATAAAATCTTTTTTTAAAAAATCACTCTGTTTCAGGTGATCCTCTGGAGCGTGTACGTGGAATACTATTAAGTGTATAATTTCAGCAGGCACACACATACAGACTTGATAATAAATATAAAGGCTTTCCCAGAGTGGACCTTGAATCATTATACTACACATCAAACTACCTTTTTACAGTTGTACAAGCTCTCCTATTGACTTCAGTTTATGCCTCTATCTTTGTACATAAAGAAACAGGGAGAATATAAAGAAATTCAGGATTTTAATCAACTGAAACTAAGCTAAACAAAGCTTTCCATTTAGAAAATTCAGAAATTTTCCAGTTCCTAGTTTCAAAAGAATGATATTTCAAATTCTTCCTAAAAGTATTAACATATTCAGTATCCTAGTTCTCTAAAACTTTCTCCTATATAATAGAAAAATGCTACAAAATGCAAACATACTCTTTGACAGGCATAATTTGTGATCATGCCTTTACAGTACATTCAAAGGAAAGCTTAAGATGATAAAGTTGTTACTTTCAAATCAAATGAAAAAGGTTTTATGTAAATCCTTCCAAAAAGAAGAATAAAAACAACATCCCAGTGTCATGACCCCAGCCTTAGGCTTCCCTGGGACCTTACCACCTTCCAAAGTATTCTCCACCTTACAGAACAGAGACTCCAAATTCAATTCAATCTAACAAACATGTTCCTGAATCTCTGGCGGACCATTAATCTGCATGCTCTTAAGGAGGCAAAATAACAACTGTCTGGACACCGTAACGACAAGTCAAACACCAATTTGGCTCTCTGCAAGCAAACCCATACAACCACCCCATCTCCTGCCAGAAACTAAGTGAAGCTGGTTCTTCCCTGAGCTGGTTCTCACTGTTTACTGAGAGCATGCAACACTTCACATTAAGTTCGGGAAGCAAAGTTACAAAGAAGGAAAAGCAACTGAAACCTGAAAGGCTCTGATAGTCCAGGAATGAAGCAATGAGGGCCTTATCTAGCTCAATGGTCCTACTTCTGCTTCATTTCCCAACTCTTGTCTACAAACCCTTTCCTTCTTTGTCCCTTGGATCCCCATAATGGGTCTAGAGTTTTCCATGGGTCTCGACCCTAACCCCCCAAATCTGCTTCCAGTGACTTATCAACAGCAAAGTTTAAGTGATTTTTAAAGCCCTCCTGTGGGTATTTGCACTCTCAGCAGAAAGTAGGAAGCCCTCCAAGGAATGAATGTTCTAATTGTGGCATTTTAAGTATTCTCTAATGTGCAAATGCCTTCCTCACCAGCTTGGTGGAGCAGATTTTTGGAGGATAAAGTATCTTATCGGGGCTCCTAATATCGTACCACACAGGTGGTGGTACATGTACAAGGCCATCTTTGCTGGTGCCAAAAATCTCATTTGCACTGAGACAGCATTTTCCCATAAATGCACAGGCCAGTTAAAATACAGTCAAAAGCTTCCCAGGAGAATTTGGTGACATCTCTGCATCAGTGAATGTGTCCTAGACTATTCCAGGCTGAAGAAAAAGGCCTTAAAGAAATATTACAAAGGCAATGACTCCAAAGGCCTAGAGAGGCTCAAATAACAAATGAGCATGATTTATTGAAATACCGTTGTTTGGGTTCTTTTATGAACTGAAACCCCTTACTCTGCTATTTGTAACTCAAAGACCTCCTATTGGAAACATAAGATTTACCAATTCCACCCAATGTGAAATGTATGTGTACATATGTATATACACGTACATACACACAAGGAGGTCCAGTGTTACAAAACTGGCTGATGAAGGAGTCAAATCTAAGAGTGTATATTTCCCTTCTTCCATTCAGCCTGGTGTGTCTAAAAACCAACAGCTTTTCCATAGAAGATTAAGAGGCAAAGTGTAAATAACTAGATGGCTGTGTACTTGATACAGCACTCTAAAAAAGGAGAGGTTGGCCCCCTGGGTGGCTCAGTTGGTTAAGTGTCTGTCTTCAGCACAGGTGATGATCTCAGAGTCCTGGGATGGAGCCCCATGTCCAGCTCCCTGCTCAGTGGGGAGTCTGCTTCTCCTTCTCCATCTGACCCTACCCTGCTCATTCTCTCTCTCAATCTCTCTCTCTCTCCCAAATATAAAAATCTGTGCCTCAGTCTCCTCATCTAAAAACAGGATAATAAGAGCTCTTATTCATAAGGTTAATATAATATGAAGATAGAAAAAGGAGTATGAGCCCAGCATGTTACTAAGTATTCAACAAATGTTTGTTATTGTTACTATTTTTAGGCAAGTGTTTTCTGATCTTTTAAATTCTACATATTGTCTCCCTTGGAATTTTAGTTTCTGCTTCATACACATTTGCTTTTACTCTAGCATTGCCATATTCATAATTGCAACCCAGTTTGAGAATCTTTTTAAACTAGCTCAATTATGATAAATTTTCCCCCCAAAAAAAGCTGATTTAATACAGAAACTTGAATATTATCTTACTAAGTTATCACTTTTATCTTAAATTATTTTTCTTTCTCCTGGGTTGTCTGGGTGGCTTAGTCAGTTCTTAGCTTCGCTGAGATCATGATCTCAGAGTCCTGAGATCATGCCCTGCATCGGGTTTCCCACTGCATGTGAAACCTGCTTAAGATTCTCCTTCTCCCTCTCCCTCTGTCCTCTCACTACGGTGCACTCTCCTTCTCTCTCTCTCTCAAAAAAAAAAAATTATACTCTCCCCTTAACTATTTCTTATACAAGAAGAGAAAAACATATCTGTATTCAAAATGAATGTGGCCTAGAGAAACAAAACTTAATTCACAAAGACAGGCAAGTTTTCGGGCACACATCTATTCCATGCACTTTCAAAAATACATGACTACTTAGTGAAAAAAAATTAACTCCCTTCTCTGAAAGCTTATTTATCTGGTGATAATAACTGTTTGAGACATTTCAGCAGCTATATTTTAGGGGTATTTAAAATGTTTGGTAATAATAAAAGAATTCCTGTTTAACTAAATAACATTAATCACCTGCCTAATACAGATATCTCAGTCCAAAGAAGTTGACAGTGACAATATTTCTTGAATTACTGAGTTAGGCATTATGGAATTACTAAACCCTCATATTGAGTGTCTACAATCTAAGAATTCTGACTTCACCCTACTTATGGGAATCATTTCTGACTCAATGACATTTTGAAAAAAGCCAAGCATGAAGGACACAGAGGTCACATCTAACAAGAGAAAAAGTCCTGAGCTTTTCACAATGTTTATTGCTGACCACCATTACAACCATTAAAAGGGGGAGGGGGATTCTGATGTAAAGAAACCAAAGAACAAGCAATATTTCTAACCTCAAAATGATGCATATACATGGTAATACATCTCTATTACGTAAGGTTGAAGGTTTAGAAAAGACCTTAATGTCAATTCCAACATCCTGTTGGTGCATGCTATGTGCCTACAATTTCCTTGCTATTCCTTAGAATCATTTGAAATAGGTTTATCCTTCTTCCACATAATGGTCCTTCAAATATTTGGAGAGAGCTAGCCATTGTACCTTTGATTCTTCTCCTCTCCAAAAGAAACAGCCTCAGTTTTTCCATTACTCCTCCTATAACACAGCTTCCAGTTCTCTCATCATCCTTGTTTCTCTCCTCTAAATTCAGTTCAAATTGTCTTTGTCCCTCCCAAATTGTGATCTAAAAGCTGAACAAATACTCAGTGTCACCTGACAATCTATGGCCAGTGGCCTACCCCAATATTCATTCCCCCTTCCTTTTCAGAAAGAGAATCGCAATTTTATTCAGGTGAACAAGATCTTTAGCTGAAAGGCTACATTTCCCAGACCTCTGCTAAGTGCAGTCATGGGACTAAGTCTTAATCAATGAGATGAAATGCAAGGAATAGTATTGTACAGGACTTCTGGGAAGTCTCTTTTAACAGAAGGCACAACCTTCCTTTTCCTCCTCCATTTCCACTATCTACCATAGAGTTAGGATGGCTGTGGCTACAGCAGTTGTTTTGGACAATGAGGTGAACTTAGAGATGGATGCCACCACCAGAGGATGGTGGAGCAGGAAGACAGGTACCACAGCAGGAGTACCAAACCAGCCTTCTTCTGCTGGGTAGGCATGAGAGAAACAACTGTTTACCTTGTTCGAGCCAAACAAAATCTTTGCAACAGCAGTCCTATAACCTCCCCTAAGTGATGGAGTTGCTCTACTATGCTCAGTGATTCTTTTAACTTTCCACTAAACCAAAGATTTCTTGAGTTCCTGCTTCCATATGGCTTTGTGCCAGACACAGGATACCAGAGGGGGCAGACAAAACTCAGCATTAGTGGTCCTATTCTATAAGAAGCGTTAAAAAACATACATAAATAATTATAATTCATGGTACGATGATAAGCGCTTTAAGAGAGGTTTTGATAACATTCAGTGGAGACTGAGAAAGGCCCTGTGAAGGAAGGAGCATAGAAGCTACAATATTTGGGTCTGAGGGGAGGGAATGCCTGGCAGATGAAACAAGCTGGAACTGCCACAGAGGCCAGAAAGTGTAAAGCCTGTCCAAGAAAGATACACATTCTTCATCCTATATCACTGACACATGCCTTCATATTGCAAAGATCTTAAGTGCTTGAGAAGGATTCCCTTTTATGTGAAGTAAAAAACGAATTTGCAAGATCATAGCACCCTCTAAACCCACTTAGAGTCAGTTCAATTCACAAGACATCTATTCAGCACCAACTGCTTTGCCATCAAGTAAGAGTTACTCATAGAGTTTTCTCCTAATCCATAAATGTGATCAAAAATTTTCCATATTTTAAAAAACACTTGGAGGTGATACTTTGCCAGTATTCTAAATTAGATGAAATGTTTCCAAGAGATGCATTCTGAGACTTAATGAACTATAAGTACACAATATATTTCTCCCTTCTTTTATAATTGATTGATTGATTTTACTAAATTGAATATGTGTTCAATAAGTCACAGAATCAAGAGAGTAAAGCATATGGGAATAATAGAGTACTAGAGTTAAGCATGCAGGATCCAGAGCCAATCCTCCTAGTCTGCCTCAGTTTGCTCATTTGTAAAATGGGGATAGAACCTTCTTGGACTGATGTGAGGATTAAACACTATGGCTATGATGACTATGTGACAGGCTATATGACAGACTATATGGTAGGTTTCAGTAAATGTCAGCTATTACTAGTAGTATTACTCCTCCCTTTACTCCTTGTCAACCAAGATGGACCCTCAACACAGACACCATTGGCATTTAGGGCTAGACAGTTCCTAGTCACATGGAACTGTCCTATATATAACAGTTGGTTTACCATCCCTGTCCTCTATCCTCTAAATGCTAACAATGACACTGAGGCATTACGACAAAAATAAAAATAAAAATAAATTTTAAAAAGCCTACACATTTCCATTCCTCCACCCCAACTTGGAATCAATACGCTAAATTAGAAAAGACATCACACATCATACCCAGATGGTCAATAAGCTAGAACTGTTTAAGACAAGGGGATTCAAGAAAATACTATCAAGTAGTTATGAATGTATGTAACATGCATGTACATGGAAAAGACATGTCTAATATTCCCATAGATAAAGCATATCAACTTATAAAAACAAATAATAGGAATTATCAAAAAGAGCCACAAATAAAAGCTTTCTTTATATTCCATGATGGCTCTCTACCCTTCTCATCACCTCTTGGCCCATATGTATATGTTTAGTTCTACCCTCATCATCTGTCCTCTAACTTAACTGGTTGATCTGCTTTCCCTCTTGCAGCAAGCATTATCTTTACAAAACAGAAGTCTGATCATTGCACTTGGCACATTACATTTCTTCAAAAGCACCAAACTTCTTGACATACAAAGTCCTCCACAGTCTCATCAGACTCCACTCTTTCAACTCCATCTCTTGCTGACACACCCTCCTGAAGACCCAGCTCAAATAGTAATCTTCGTGGTCCTCCTTGGCTCTCGGCACCCTCAGGCCTACTTGACTTCATTGCTCCTTTCCTGTGCTCCCAAACTTCTACTATAGCACCTCTCACTGCCATTTAGCACAATTGTTTATTTACATGCTTTCTCCCATCTGTGACTCCACTTCTAGGTCCAATAGGATCTCAATAAATCTGTATAGGACTAAATATATTAATGATAATATTCACTGATTATTAATCAAATCTGAATGGACTAACAGCTTTCTCACTCCCTTGAACTTCTCACTGACCTTGTTCTAGTTTCATGCAGTAAAAACTATTATAAAAGAAATAATACATCATTGATTGTGATCCTTACACATTCTGCCCAAAACATCACGAGCCAAGTGTTCACCTTCAGATATACTCTTCCCCCTAGAAATCCTTCTCCTTGACCAGAGGACACACCTGACTCTACTTAGCCTCTTGGTTCCATCATTTTTATTCTCAAAATAATAAGACCTTATCAGTAAATCCTGCATGAGACCAGGTTTGCAGGAAACATACACAGAACATATGAAATGGAAGTATTGGATTCATTCAGAGTTTGAAATTTTCTGCAATATGACATTTTAGCTTTGTGCTTTCAAGACCTGAGAAGTAAAGAACCAAAGGTTCTTGGGGTAGAGAGGCAGGTTATAGGGCCTATCTTCTAATGCTTCCTTGTTTGATAGTTTCACCCCCTTAAAAAATAAAATAAAATAAAAGCTATATTTTTCCCCAGCAAGTTCTATGGATAGACTATTTGACAAGTGACTCCTTTATTTCAAAAGACCACAGCATGATGGCTGTTCTGCTGCATGACCTAACCAAGAGCTGGTCAACTATGAATGATTTCACACGAGGTTCCCTGTGGGGCCAAATGTTTCCTGAATGCTTACCAAGTGCCAAGACCTTACATGTTAAAAATGTCCTTTAAATATTCTCAGGGGCCTGCAGGGGTAGAAATTACTAACACCCATTTTATAGTCCAAGGAAACTGAAGCTCAGAGAGATCAAATGGCCCAGGGGTACACATCTGGAAAGTAACCGACCTAAATCTCCAAATTCCAACATCAGGCAATGTCCCAGCCCCAGAAAGGATGTGGCCACAAGTTAACAGTGTCCAGCGTTTTTCCTTGAGATCCTTGGGCTGATGGGGAAGGGGTACTGGGGGCATGACCAAAAAGCTTCTATAGTAGTAGGAAAAGCCCAAAGTTTTACTAAGCAGACAGAGATTTAAGTTTATGTCACGGGCTTCAGTTCATTCCCACCATTTAGGCCACATTCTGTACCTTCAAGGAAATTCTAAGAATCTTCTCTTTATAAAATGTGGGTGATTTTAGCACAGAATCTTTGCAAATATGTGCTAATTCCTCAGAAGTTATTCAAGATGCCAAATATTCCTTTTTGAAGCAATCCTAAACAAGCTTAAATCATCTATCCTACAATGCAAATCCCCAGAATATTCAATGCCTCTCAGAAAATGCAATGGCATATTTAAGGGGTTGGGGGATCATTTTTTAATGTTTCAGCTGTTTCGTTGTCCAAGACAACAAAATCATGTACGTGGAGAAGAGAATTTTCAATTGTAAAGATTCTAAAAACATTCAGTTGTATATTTCTATGATATTTTAGAACTGCAATCAACCTTTACAGACTAGTACAATCAATAAGTACCAAGATTTTTATAAATTTCCTTTAAATAGAGCATAGATATCCGTTATCGGTTCCTTCTAGCTAAAAGCCAAATTCTGTTTCATATTATATCTATCATTTAGTTTTAACTTAGAAAAAGGAAAGAAAGGGACACCAGGGTGGCTCAGTGGTTGAACATCTGCCTTTGGCTCAGGTCATGATCCCGGAGTCCTGGGATCAAGTCCCACATCGAGCTCGCCACAGGGAGCCTCCTTCTCCTTCTGCCTATGTCTCTTCCTCTCTCTCTCTCTCGCTCTCTCTCGCTCTCACTCCCTCTCTCTCTGTCTCTCATGAATAAAAAAATAAAATCTTAAAAAAAGAAATAAAGAAAAAGGAAAGAAAATAAAATATTAAGGAACTTAAAAGTAAGAGCTTATCCTAAAGTGAGTTTGATTATTTGCTATTCGCATTCTCCCTTAATGTTATTATGTACACACTTTTTAAGTTCCATTTCCCTAAATGATTCTTTCAAAATCTGCTAAGATGAGGGAGCAAAGGTGTCTGTCCTTCAGTCTGACTTTTCTTTAAAGCCATATATTAAAAGTTACCCTGGTGTGCTCCTCTCAAACTATACTACCTTGAGAGTTCTCATTTGTAAAAGTAAGGTTGGCAGGGAGGAAACAAGATGAAAAGGAGAAAATCTCTAATTTGTCATCAATAAAATAAATCAGGAAATAGCCTTTAATCTCAAGAGCACAATTTACTGATTTAGTCATTTATTTACAAAATTGATGGAAATTGTTAACAAGGAGTTAATTGATTTAAGTCACCTGATTACCACAGTTAATTAACCACACTGACTTAATCTTCTTTGAAAACATCAACTAATCATTTCCCAGGTGTCAAGGGGTAAATTGTTAAATAAAAAATAAACCTCCGTCCCCCTCATCAAGGGAGATTTTTTGAGCATGTTTTCTTTGCAGATTCCAATCTAGCAACAAGCCAAGTTTGTTTTTTTTCCCTTATATAGCTTATACTGAAAGAGCTGCCATCTTTCCAGTTTTTTCCTCTTTTATAATTAAGAAAAAGCAGCCTTGCGACCTTACCATCCATGTCATTTTGAGTTACTTCAAAAATGAACTAGGATCCCTCTTTGAATAAAAATGAACAAATCAAAGGCAATTGAGACTTTCATATGAGAAAGTGAGTTTTCAAAAAGATAACTTCAAAACTTATTTGGAAGGTGTGACTACAAAGAAACTGTGAGGGAATGGAGAGGGGGACATGGTACTACTGAGCTGTTCTGATCTTGATTGTGGTGGTGGTTACACAAATACATACATGTATTAAAATTGATTGAACTGTATGCTACACAAAGTCTGTTTCAGCCTTTTTAAGTAACTTAAATGTTACTTAAAATGTTAACTTTTGAAGTAAAATAAAACAAAGCACTTCATAATGCCAATACTCAAGCCCTCTTCTGTGAAATGTGTGAAACCTTACTCCCTTGTTTACAGATAGAAAAAAGATCAGAAAGAAAAAAAAAAGAAAAATTCACATCAACCACTTGCTCCCCCCCACCTCAATAAAAAGGGAGGAGTCTAAGAAAACCAACACTGTTAGAGAAGATTAGAAAAAATACATCCCACACACATGTCTCGTGGCTATCGAGTTCTCAATTAGTTAGATCCATGGCTTCTCTGGGGGGAAAAAAAAGCCAACTGTCTTTGATCTGCCAATGCACTCATAGTGCAAGAGGGCTCTGGGGGGGACCAAAGTCCCAGGTCACTGTGACAAATCACGCATGGCCTTGCTAAAGAAAAAGAGTGTGAGGGCTTTCATAGAACATTGTTCCCCTTCCCTCACTTTCTCATCCCTTCCATCACTGTAAAGTGTTTGAAAAACAAATATGGATCACAGTAGGATTTTGTTGCACATATTCACAATCAGCAACAACTATTAAAGAGCTCTTTGATTTTCCCTTCCAAGGAAGTGAAAGTGCTCAATACAAGATGCACCCTGCTTAGCTCAAGCCCCATGGGTTTCTCTTGTCTGCACTGCTGGGTTTAATTATTTACAGCGAGAATCATCTAACTTTCACTCTCTTCCAGGGGTTACGTTCAATTTTTAAACCATGCATTTTGTTTTTCACTAGGATCTCAGCTTCCAATGATTACTTTGCAAATTCTTTCAACACCTCACTGCACTAAATATTAGGGAAGAGGTAAATGTTTATGGCAGAAGTGAACTAGAAAAAAATTCAGTTTTGGTACATAAAAATTAACCATTTAGCAATTGACTTGAGAAAATATGTGTATTTTACCTTATTCATTTGCCAAATCCTTTTATTAATTACATACCAAGAACAAAACTAGAATTTCCTATCAGTAGTCATCATTATGGTCTAGAAGAAGTATAACTACCATATACATTAGACCCAAAGCCTCCTCTCCATTTTACCCAGCACTGATGAATCCAATGCTGAGAGAATCTTACAGTTTGGTGGCTTTTAGGGTCAACCCCTCCTTTTTTTTCTAACAATCCTACTTCAACTAGAGCTAACTTGAGAAAGGAGAGCCATCATAGGAGGTAAGAAGTTCTATTTTTGAAGTCCATGACAGATTCACAGCAAAAATTGCCCATAAAATCATCCTAAGAAAAGGCACAAGCAAGAATACATTGTTATTCTAGAAAAGCTGATTTAGGCAACCCAATGAAGAGATGAAGTTGACTCCCTTTCAAGACTATCTCTCATCTTCTGGCAGCTTCTTCCCTTCTTTGGTCCCCCCTCAAAACATACCAGCTTTGAGTCTTGTTCTCACTGAACCTTGCTCTAGCAAACTTTTACTGTGCATTGCTATCTCAATTAAGTCCTTTATCATTACAGGAATAAACATTTCTACATTTTAAACAGAGTTTTGGGGAGAAACAATGTCTTACTCTAAAGGACTGGTCTTAATGGTGACAAAGCAGACACCTTGGCCAGGGTGAGAGATGCTTGGGGGCCAAGAGACTTTCAGCACCTCTAGCCCTTCTGCATCTCTACATGAGCAGCCTCCTCAGATATAAAGAGACTCCATTCTCATTGGTTGTTCATTACTTTCTCCGAGGATTTTGAATAAGAGAACTTAGTAAGAATTTTTCCTTACATACTAAAAAATAACTTTTAAAAATCTGTACTTCACTGCCATCCCTAAAAAGAAGTTAGAATAGAACTCTCTAATTGGGTGTCATCTTTTGAGTTAAAAGGCAAGTAATTATAGAGAAGAGAATATTGCCAGATAGGGAATGGTAGCAGAGCAGGAAACCAGCAGGTAAGAATCACTGGGTACCTAAAGAGTATAGAGGGAAAAGTAGGTTAAAATAGAAAAGTACTCTTCTGAACAGTAAGATCCTTTGGACAGGCCTCTCTCATAGGAATCTCTCCATATATTTTTAAGAGAGAAAGAGTGAGCAGGAGGCAGGCGCAGAGGGAGAGAGAGAGCAAGAATCTTAAGCAGGCTGCATGTCCAGTGCAGAACCCCACATGGGGCTCAGTCTCATGACCCTGAGATCATGACCTAAGCCAAAATCAAGAATCAGACACTTAAGTGACCGAGACACCCAGGTACCCCTCTCTTTCCTTTAATATAACTAATTACATCACACCTGGAGCATAAGGTCTTGATCAGCATGTATTGAATGAATGACTGCCAGAGTAGCAAAGGTACCAGCATCTGAAATGAAGTCATCTTAACATAATATGAATTATTAAATGTGTACAGAGGCACTATCTGCCACTTGCTCCTACTTATCCACAGTGACAATATGTAAGAATAAGGGTTCAAATCTTAGTTCCACCACTTAGTAATTTGATGGTTTTAGGCAAATCATCACACCTGTCTTTGCCTTGGTCTTTTATCCATAAATTCAGATTGTTAATGAAGAAGTAGATAAATTAATGCCTGTAAAAAATTTAGGACAATGTCAGATAGGTAAGCACTCCAAAATATTTATAATTGTTTTTAGCTCATTCCTGCAACTTCACTACCCATTTGCACATGTAACTGAGCCATTCCTCTGCTTCTAACTTATTTGGTCATGGTTGCATGTGGAGTCATCAAAAGAATGGGATCTGGAATGAGAAAGATTGTGCCCACAGGACAAGTAGCCATGGGCATTTTTCAGCAGTCTGAGCCTTCTTTGGTTGAGCCCATTTTTCCTTCATTCATCAGGAACAAGACCCATGAATGTCCTGGCTTGACGTGTGATGTTCTTTCCACCATAGTCCATGCCGCCTCCCTGAGTTGGGAAACCACTCCCCTCTTCAAAGAGGCCCTTTTGTCTGTTTTCACTGTGCTGTGGTCTCAGACAGCTTTCTTTTGTGTTGTTTAAACACAGAATGACAGTCCACTCACATAGTGTCTAAAAACTTTGCCTTATCTTTGTATAAAAGCTACTGTACCAAATCTGTCCTAATAAAATAGCAGAATGACCCATTCTGTAGGTACAGAGGATTCTCACAGGGTTACCAAGTGTCTAAGTTAAAGTCAGAAAAGTTAGAGAGACTGATGCAGAATCAGCTACTCTCAAACGCATTGGGAATCATCAGTAGTTGGGGTCAGCGAGGCAGAGGAAAGGAGAGAGTCAAATGGAAAGAAACAGCGTTGCTAAGCCACTTGTTTTGATAGAGATAGCAATTTTTTTTCTCCATTGGGTCTTTGATGGGGCCCCCAGGGGCCTGGGGTAATTAAGGGCTGGCAATACCAAGGACATGGCGAGGAGCTGAGGATGCCCCTTCTTAGCTTTAGAGTTAGTTCATGATGGCATTTATTCATTTGTTCAACTTATACTTATTTTTTTACTCCTATTCTGGATACTAGGAATAAAGCAATGAACAAGAGATAAAAATCCCTGCCCTCATGAAATTGAGATATTAGAGAAGGGAGGACAGTATTAAATAAATAAATAAATAAATAAATAAATAAATAAATAAATAAATAAATTACATACGTTTTGTCAGATGGTGAGAAGTACAATGAAGAGAGTTAATCAGGAAAGAATCGGAGAAGGTGACCTATAAGCAAAGACCTTTAGGAGGCAAGGAGCAAGTTATGCACAATTGGAGGCAAGAGCGTTCAGGAAGACAGAAAGCTAGTACAGAAGCTGTAAAGTACTCACTATGTGGGGGGTGGGGGTAGGAGGGAAGCAAGAATTGTCACCATGCCTAGAGCACTGTGAATGGGAGAGAGGAGAAAGAGGTGAGGTCAATGAAGTGATGTGAAGGCCAGATGGTTAGGGAACTGTAGGCCACTGTAAGGATTTGGACTCACTTTACGAGATGGAAATAGATGGTAGACCTAGAACTGGATCATCACATGTCCCCTCCAAGGACTTTTTACATTCACTCAGCTCCTTTGGGGTCCACCTCAGTTATAAAAGGGCACCTTGCCCAAGGTCATGTCCTTTGTGGGGCAGGCCACATTCAGTACGTGCAGAAGGCCATTTCAGCCTGACACAGAACACCCACAGCCAACTCTTGCTCCAGAGAGTCCCCACTAAGTTGACTGAGGCCTTCTCACAATTGTGTGTTTTTTTAAGATTTTATTTATTTATCTGAGAAAGAGAGAGAGGGCACAAACAGGGTGATAGGCAGAGAGAGAAGCAGACTCCCTGTGGAGCAGGGAGCCCTGAGCTCTGGGATCATGACCTGAGCTGAAGGCAGACACTTAACTGATTGAGCCACCCAGGTGCCCCCTTCTCACAGTTTAACTTCTTCCTCTGCTATTCCTGCTCCTTCCTTTCTCTTCAAAGACAGTGATCTTAATAGACACCTTTCACTCCAAACTCCATCTCAGTGTCCGCTTCTGGACAACCCAACTTGTGTGTGACCGAAGCCACTGGAGCTTTTGAGCAGAGAAGTAACACATTCTGACTGATGTTCTAAACAGGTGCTGAGAGTAGACAGAAGAGGGACAGAAGGGAAGTGAGGTGATCAGTAAGGAAGCTATTGCAATAATCTTAAGAGCTGACTGTGACTTGGACCAGGGTGGTAGCAATAAACATGGTGAAAAGTGGATTTCAGATACAATTTGAAGGTTAAAACAGTGGGATTTTCTGAAGGATAGGATGTGAAGTATAAAAGAAAAAGAGGAGTCAAATCAGAGTCCAAGGTTTGGAATCTGAGCAAGGATGGACCAGCCATTTACAAAGATGGAAAAGTCTAGCAGAAAGCAGGTTTGGGCATTATTGAAGATCAGAGTTCAGTTTTGAACATAAGTCTAAGAGGACTATTAGACAGCCAGACAGGTATGTCAAATAAGCAGTTAGATATACGAGTCTGGAGTTTAGGGTATTGGTCTGGATTAGATTCATAAATTTGGAAGTTGTCAACATAGAGAGCCATGAGACAGGATGAGTTTCCAAAGAAGTAGTATATAGATAGAGATGAAAAGTAGTCTCCAAAGATGGACAGGAACGAGAGGGAGATATCAAAAAGACAGCAAGCAGAGGCCAGCGAGGAAAGATGAAAATCAAGAAAATGAGATTTCTTAAAAGCCAAATTATGTGTTTCATGGAGGAAGGCAGGATACACTGTGTCCGATGCTGTTGCCCAGTTAAATAAAACAACTGAGAATGGATTATTGGATTTAACAGCATGGTGTTACTAGTGACCATGGCAAAAGATGTATCTCTTAAAGGTGGGAGCAAAAATTTGAATGGCATGGATTTGAGAAAAATTGGGGGAAGGAAATTGTAGTGAATGTAGACAAGTCTGGGAAGGAATTTTGCCATAAAGAGGGACAGAGAAATAGGGTGACAGAAAGGAATGTGGGGCAAAGAGAGCAGTTAGTGAGAGATGAGAGAGAAATCAATCTAGAACATGAATGAACTGCTTGAACTTAAGAGCCTGGAAACTTCATTTAAAGTAACAGGAGGGGAGATAAATAGACAGAATAAATGTGGGTGATGATGGCTGAGTTATGGGGGTTTGTGGAGCTCTCTTCTGATTGCTTCTATTTTCACATTTATAAGAAGCAATGTCAGGGCGCCTGGGTGGCTCAGTCGGTTAAGCATCTGCCTTCAGCTCAGGTCATGATCTCAGGGGCCTGAGATGAAGCCAAGCTTCCAGCTCCCTGCTCAGTGGGAAGTTGTGTCTCCCTCCCACTCTCCTGTGCTCACTCTCTGTCTCTTAAATAAATAAATAAAAACTTAAAAGAAGAAGGAGGAGGAGGAGGAGGAGGAGGGGAAGCAATGTCATCTGAGATAAGGGGGTTTTGGCAGTTTGAAGAAAGAGGAGATGTAAGGAAATAGGAAAGCAAATGGCCTAGCCAGGAAGCAGGTCTGAGGTTGAGATTAGTTTCATAATTTTTTTTTAAGATTTTTATTTATTCATGAGAGACACGCAGAGAGAGGCAGAGACATAGACAGAGGGAGAAGCAGGCTCCCCATGGGGAGCCTGATTGGGGACTGGATCCCAGGACCCCAGGATCACGCCCTAAGACAAAGGCAGACGTTCAATCACTGAGCCACCCAGGTGTCCCTAGTTTCATAAATGTACAATTAGACCAGGCAACATAGTTTTTTGTGTGTTTTTCTCCTGCCACATTTAATATAATTAAGACACAAACAGTGGCCCTAGGGAGATGCTGTCATGTTGGCCAGGAAAGGAGATGGCCAGGAATGGAGGTAGTACTAGATGTGAAAGAGTAGTTTTCCTTTCCTGTAGCTACTTTGTAATATCCTCACACAAAACAAAGTATGGATTTAACCAAGTATACTTAACTGCCACTGGAAGGGATTTACAGTGGCATGTCAGTATACCTTTAGTTACAAGACTCAAAAATGAGACGGCTATCTAGATCAGTTGTTCCAAAATTGTCTGGCCGTCAGAATCAACTGGAAACTCTGTAAAACCAGATGCCCGTACTCCCGATTTAGTAAGTATGGGTTTTAACCTAAGAATCCACCTGCTTTTAAAGCTCCCTAGGTGATTTTGATGATATACCAAATTGGGAGAGCTGGCTGACTTCTATTTAGGGTCCCTAGAAATTATAGCATTCTGTAAGCCGTGGTGAAATAATGCTTGAGAACATAACCAAAATCTCACAGTTGAATTGCTCCTAGATATGATCAAGAAAACATGTAGCCCCATTTGCTCTGGCAGCTATAATGTAACAATAGGGGAAGCTGGACTGAAAACAAAGCTGAAACCTAGAAGAGAGTAGAGTCAAGAAAAACACAAAGAAAGAGAACTGGAGCCCTGACTGCACCTCACCTGAACCCCACTCTGCCTCAGAATTTTCTACTTACATGAGCCAATAAATACCCCTTATTGTTTAAGTTGGTTTGAGGTGGGTGTTTGGTTTCTGGTTTCTTGCAACAAAAAGTATCCTCCGCACCCTTCCCCACATCAAAATTAAACCAGTGTGGAAGCACATGCTGACATTTTCTCCTCTCCGTTAGTGAGATTAAAATGTGTCTAAGACTGACACACTGATTCCAGATTTTAAAAACTTCATTCTTAAATTCAACTTTGAGAATTTTCTTATGAAATAAGTGATTCTGATTTTTCAGCCTTTACTCAGAAAAGCTTCTCCTTGTTAATGAGATAAAAACCAAAAATTGGGACCAAGGTGACAAGCAAACCTGACATGATAAGACAGGATGTTTCAATATGGAAATTCAAGAAAGTCTAACATAACAGAATTGTAGCTACTGTCTTCTTCCCCTTTTCCACATTTCCTTAACACCTGCTGGACCATCAAAAGTAGGTATGTTGTTACTTAATGCCAATCAGTACATCAGTGAGTAAAGGCTTATTGTCAAAGTTACTAAGAAAGAATCTTCGGTGTTATTGACTGATAGGACATAAACTTAAAGGAGACCTCTGGGATTGCTTACAAACTTGCATCTCAAGATCTGGACAATAAACAAGCCATTGTATCCATGGTAACAGTGGCTTAACTTTTCAATGCACAGAATGGTAATTACATTTCCTCCTTTCATTCATTTCTCCCTTTTCCCAATAACCTTGGGGGTCAGGCATGACCTGAGGGCTAATGACTAAAAGCATAGAGCTTTCGACATGAAACTTCACATCGTCTAACCTGACACCTTCTAACCTGACACCTTCTCGGAAAGACTTACTTCCTTGCATTGTGTTTTGGCCCTGTCCTAAGTCAGAAGTACCCATCTTACTTTTGGAATTACAACGTTTCTAGTTTCTCGACACATGCTATTAGAAATCAGACTTAAGGACCAGCAAAATAACCATCGGCATAGAGTGCATATAGTTGGCATTTCTGAATTATTCCAGGCAGGTGTGAAAGACACCTGCTCTACCATTTACAGGAGCAGTCCTTAGGTTAGATGCTAAGGACTCTTGGATTTGCACCAAGATGCACTCTGCCTCCACCGAAGCATTTTAATATGTCTCCAGAGCCTCCTCTCTTTTTTCTTTTCACCCCATTCTCAGATCCAAGGCCTCCTGCCTGGAAAAGGGACAAAGTCGTAAGAATATAAACAAGAAAGCAGAGTTAGTTGGGAAAGGAAATAGAGCCTAGGATTCAAGGAAAAATGAAATCATACAATGGACTCAAGAGCTCCTGTATTCTGCTCTTTCAGCTCATTTTCCAGAACTTTCCTGTTCATCACAAAGGTCTGCTCCAAATAAGAATTTTTTTTTAAGTTTTTATGTATTTATTCATGAGAGACACAGAGAGAGAGAGAGAGAGAGAGAGAGAGAGGCAGAGACACAGGCAGAGGGAGAAGCAGGCTCCATGCAGGGAGCCTGACGTGGGACTCAATCCCGGGTCTCCAGGATCAGGCCCCAGGCAGAAGGCGGCGGTAAACCGCTGGGTCATCAGGGCTGCCCTAAATAAGAATTTTTTAGGCCACAAGTAAACCTTCTAGAAGTCCTTCTTTCTCCTGTTCTCCTAAACTTAAAGTTGCAACGTGATCACATGAACACAGAGCTTCACGTCTTTTCCCTTAATATTTCCAATACTTTTGCCCCTTCAATTCATTGAGCTATCCCAGGACTGCCTGCTCTTGAGAAATTTCTAATCCTTGTCAGTCTTTCTGCATGTATAAAATAAGATAACATCAGTTGGTTTTACCTGATAAGGTGTCCTAGATACGTGTTGTTTTTGCAGCCCAGCTTCTGACCATCTGGTAGCCCTACCCCAAATTCCCTCTGCAGTCCAACCTTAGTCCATGACTTCAGGGACCAAGCGTATGATCCAAGCCTAAGCCATGGGCACACTTCATACTATGGATACAATGATTCGTTCTCCATTTGAGTTTGACGTAGGCAGAGCCCAAGATGCAACTGAGACTTTTCCTGGGAACAATTAAGACAAAAACTCTTGCTCTTTCCCAATGGACATGACATGAAAGGATATGGGCCCAGGAGCCACTGACAGCCATCTTAGAACATTAAAGATAACACTTGAGAACACAGTCATCTCAGAGTCAGGAGATAGAGAAACCGTATCATCCTGACATAGGCTGAGCCCCCATTTTATATTAGATTGAGCCAAAAGAAACTGCCAATATTTGGCTGTCTAGAAAAACAGCAATCCCACTTGGTTCAACCTAATAGCTGTATATTTTCAATTGTGTCTTTCAATAAATGTCCTTCATGGTTCCAGACAGTTTAGATTTTGGTCATTTACAAACATAAGAGTCTAGACTAATATATAAAGTTGTAGCCACTAAAATGATATACCAGCATGCATGGATGCAAAAGACCACTTGTGAAAAAAAAAAAAAAGGAAAAGAAAAGAATGGGATACCTGGGTGGCTCAGTGGTTGAGCATCTGCCTTCAGCTCAGGGTGCGATCCTGGGATTGAGTCCCTCATCGGACTCCCCAGGGGGAGCCTGCTTCTCCCTCTGCCTATGTCTCTGTCTCCTCTCTCTGTGTCTCTCATGAATAAATAAATAAAATCTTGAAGAAAAGGAAATCAAGATAATATAATATCTTCTTCTTGAGTTCAAAAAAAAATTAAGTTCTTGGGGGCACCTGGGTGGCTCAGTGGTTGAGCGTCCACCTTCAGCTCAGGTCGTGATGCCAGGGTTCTGGAATCGAGTCCTGCATCAGGCTCCCCGCAAGGAGTCTCCTTCTGCCTATGTCTCTGCCTCTGTGTGTCTCTCATGAATAAATAAATAAAATCTTTTAAAAAATTAAGTTCTTAAAGAGATTAATAAAGATGGATTGAATTATATGTGAGACCTCACAACCTAGAAAACATTTCACACTCTTCTCATTTAATTGGCATAACTACCCTGTCAAGATTTAAACCCAGATCCTGTAACTCTAAAATTTCACTCTTCCCACTTCATTTCACAATGCTGAGATTATTTAAAAAAAAAAAAATCACTTAGGAAACATTTGCATGGACCCCAAGAGAACACATGAAGCATCAAAGAAATGTCTCTGATAATTCAATACAACAACCAATCTGATCATGTTAAAGAAACAGCCCAAAACTCAGGCTTATGTCAAATCTTTCTAACATTGCTGAGATTTTAGCCAGGGTTCCTAGAAACTAGGCTCTCAATATCAGTATTTTTAAATGACGATTAAAAATTTTTTTAACTAAACACTTTTTATTTAGTAGAATAAAACCTGTCAGTGTTCTTGGAGTGCCTGCTTAGACAGCATGGACAATGATTAACGATGACCTAGCAATTACTTTGAATTAAGACTAGAAACCTATTCACGTAGCAGTCTGTACTATGAAACCCGGAGACCTTAGGAATGTGCTTTGATGGCCCAAGATTTTGAAAAACAGATCCAGAAGTATGATCTTTGAAAATTGGAGCACTGATATGGCATAAATTCTGGACCAAACTGAAAGCACATGGTACATGGCTGTATTAACCTATCCTCTTAAACTTGAGATTCTTCTTAAACCTGAGACATGTGACCTATCCAATTTTTTAAGAGGATTGGCCAAGGTGATCTTTTCATCATAGTTGGCCTCATATGACAGGTCAGGATCAACAGAAAAACAATCTAGAGGCCTCCTCAACCAACCAGGCTGAGGACATTCTAAGTAAGTGTATCTTAAAATGATCAATTAGAAAGACACAAAGAGGAGATGGGGTTTAGATCTTAGCTCTAACCTCTGGCCACATGACCTTAGGAAAAGGGCTTCACCTCCCCCCTTTCACTCCTTTCAATCCCCTCTCCTCTCCTCCAGGGTTTAGTTGCTTATCTATAAAATAATGCAAGTTGACCAGCTGATAGCTAAGATTGCCTCCATCTGTAAGAGCCTAAGTTTCCATTAAAACAGAATAGGCACAAGATTGAAAGGAGTTTGAGCAAAAGCCCTACAAAAAACTGGCTAGGAAGAACTTCAAGCAGAGAAAAAGAAGCCAACTGCTGTGAAATAAGACCAGCAGGGGCAGTATCAGAGTGTAATAGGACCAAAATGTTGCATGCTTGTTACTGGCCCCATCATCCTTTTTTTTTTTTTTTTTTTTTTTAAGATTTTATTTATTTATTCATGAGAAACAGAGAGAGAGAGAGAGAGAGAGGCAGAGACACAGGCAGAGGGAGAAGCAGGCTCCATGCAGGGAGCCCGACATGGGACTCAATCCTGGGTTTCCAGGATCACGCCCTGGGCTGAAGGCGGCGCTAAACCACTGAGCCACCCAGGCTGCCCCCCATCATCCTTTTAAATATATAAACTTTACCTGAAGATGTAATTGTCATAAAGCTGACACTACGAAAGGCATAACCAAGCTTCTATTGGAGGACAGACTAGAACTTTGTTTAAATCGATACCATTCTCTCAAAAAAACTTCCAGTCATATTCTGGGATCTGGGAATTCCTCAAAGAAATATTAGTGAAAAATGCCTAAGACTTCTTTATGTGCACTTAGAAATTAGAAATATGAATAGAGGGAATCCCTGGGTGGCGCAGCGGTTTAGCGCCTGCCTTTGGCCCAGGGCGCGATCCTGGAGATCCGGGATCGAATCCCACGTCGGGCTCCCGGTGCATGGAGCCTGCTTCTCCCTCTGCCTGTGTCTCTGCCTCTCTCTCTCTCTCTCTCTGTGACTACCATAAATAAATAAAAATTAAAAAAAAAAATAGAAATATGAATAGTAAGCAAAAAAAAAAAAACAGTGTTACTTTCAGTGTCGGTCAATGTAATAGTTGCTGCCATTTATGATCACTGTCTAGAGGCCTTACATGTTAAGCACTTTTATCTCTATGTTTTAATAAAATGCCATGGAACAGATTCTCCGGTTATCACATCAATTTTGCAGATAACCAATCTGAGCCATGAAAGTTTAGTGACTTCCCCAGGGTGACACAGCTGGAAAGTGGTAAAGTCATTGCTGGAACCCTGACCGCTTGACTCCAGAGTTCAGGCTCTCCCAATTTTTCTTAAAAGCATTATACAAAATATGAAGAAAATACAAATAATTTTAGCTATGGATATGCTATAATTTTTTTTAAGACTAACCATAAAATACCCAGAGCTCGGTTCCAATTTCTAATGATGCAAACTCTGCAGGAAGATCTTACCTAAAACGTATGCTAAAATAAGGACAGTGTCCTCACACTTTACAACAGGATAAGTCAATACAACAAGAATCTAGAAATCTCCTTAACCTTCCAGGCTGAGGCTATCCAGGGGACAAGTAGGAAGACTGAGAGTGGGGATACTTGGGGTCAGGTGATAGATACTTGGGGTCAGGTGACAGAAACCTGAAAAGAATTTCTGAAAAAAAAAAAAATATCCAGAGTTATGGCCCAGCAGGTAGATTTTTACCTTTTGTGGCAAAGATTGTAAAATGCCACTCAGCTTCTTTAGTAACCTCATGCATGGGTAGTAACCCAGGGAGCGTGACATTTTTAGTACAAAAGAAAAAAGACGGGCAGATAGAGGAGCGAGTCACCTACCAGGGCGGTTAAATTATAGCCTCTGGACTCAGAATCCCTTGGATTAGCCTCCCAGCTTTGCCATTTTCTAGCAGTATGACCCAGGGCACATTACTTCCCATCAGTAAAATGCGGAGAGTAAGAACACTTACCATCAAAGTGGTATTATAAAGACTAGTAAGTATAAAGCACTTAAAACAGCACCTGCCGCAAACAGAAGTGTCTGATATGCACCTCTTACCGCACATATTATTATTACATATTATTATAGAAGACGGAAGAGTGAGTGCAGTTTATTTGGTGACTAAACCACCAATCCAGGGGAGAAAATGTCAGTTTTCATTCTATGGGGACAATCCAGATGTATCCCAGATGAATGCGGACAAGATTTCCCCTTGCCAGGCACTGACAGGAACATATAGTAAATCCTATGGCTATATTTAGGACGTAGGATGTAGATCACCCGAAGCGCGGCGGCAAAGCCTCCGCAGTAATAATAAATCCTCTCTCTGTGTTACCAACACTGAGAAAAAAAAGGTGTTCAAAGCAAGAATTATTAACGGTCTCCCCCTGCCTCCCCTCCCTTTCCAAAGATCTTTTTTTTTTTTTTTTTTACAAGACCAGTGGGGTTTGTTGGCGTTTCCAAACTTCTTCCCAGGAAGTCTGAAATGGGTACTGCTAGGAGTTGCTGTATAATTACTTAGTTGATTCCCTCTAAGGAGCTTACGCTAAGAATTGAGGAAAGAAAGCAGATTAACCATCTGAATACAAGCCACGGCCCATCCACAGGCTTTCCCCTCTCTCCGCGGTAGATGGGGGGGTGGGGGGGGGCGGGTTCTACAGTCCCCACCCATCAACCCCAATATGTGATCCAGGGAAATCAATTTATTGCTTGGGCTAATCCTACCACAATAGGGGTTTCATTTTCATTGTAGGGCAATTAAGTTGTCGGACGGGAAGGAAGGAGCAGGAGGGGGGACGGGGTGGGGGGAGAGCGCTCCCATCCGCACAGACAGATTAGCCCCCGCGCAGGCAGCGGCGTCCGCTCTGTCTGTCTGGTGGTCGGTCACACGCAGCTCGGGGCCGCTACCTAGCAACGCGAAGCCCGCAGCCAGCTCGCCGCCCCCGCCGCCTCCGCGCGCTTCCCATTCATCCCCGGCCGCCGCCGCCGCCGCCCCCGCCCCCCAGGAGCGCGCCGCCCTGCCGCTCCCGTCCCCTCTCCCGGCTCGCTCCTACTCCTCTTCTCTCTCCCCCTTTACTCCCTTTTACCCCCTCCACGTCTTCCTCCCTTTCTTTGCTCGGCCCGTTCCTGTAGACTCGTAAACCTCTGACAACTTGAGAGGCTTTCTCAAGGGCTTCCTACCAGAAACTTCCTCCATTCGAGCCCTGAAAACTCCGGGCGCGCAGACGCGGCCTCATTCAGCAACACAAAAGCCCCCCCACCCCCGGCCCCCCCACCCCCGGCTGAAAAGGGAAACCCCTCCAGAAAACGCCCCAGCGGCGGTGCGGCTCTCGGCGCCAATCCCGCCTCCCGGCCTTATCTGGGCTCGTAAAGCATCTGTAAGGAGACGCGCTCCCCGGAGGGTGGCCGCGGGACCTCGCCTCGCCTCGCCTCGCCGGGGAGGGGGGCTGCTCCCCGGGGGAGCGCGGCAGGTGGCGGGGGGCGCGCCGGGCAGCGCCGCGGGGGTCGGGACCCCCCGCCCCGCGCCCCCCGCCGGGAGCCTCCGCGCTCGCCCAGCCCACTGCGCGCCGGCCGGGGGGACCCCAGCCCCCGGGCTCCAGCTGCACAGGGGCTCCCGACACGGTCGGGGGCAAAGTCCCGCCGGAACAAAGACGGGGTCCCCGCGGGGTGCGCTGTCACCGAAACCGGCCGGGCTACTTTCTCAGGTTTGCGGCCGCTCGGATGCCGGGCGGGCGGGCGGGCGGAGGAGGGCTGCTCCCGCTGGCCCCGGGCGGAGCAACCTGAGCGCCCCGGCGGGAGCCGCCCGGGGGCCGCCGCCCTGCCCCGGCCCCGGCCCCCGCCCCCGCCCCCGCCCGGCCGCGGTCCCCGCAAGTGCGCTCGCGGACCCGGGCCGCCGCCGCCGCCGCCGCCGCCGCCGGGGTGGTGCCGGGCTGTGCGCGGAACTCGGGCGGGCAGGCGCTTACCTTGGCCACGGGCCGGCGCCAGGCAGGCGGCTAGGGCCAGCAGCAGCGTGCACGCCACGGCCCGCGCCCCGCGCTCCATCCCCGCGCCGTCCGGGCCCGGCCTCGCCGTTCCTTCCCCGGGAGGTGGGCGCGCGGAGCCCGCCGCAGCCGCAGCCGCAGCCGCCGCGCCTCTGCCCGCGAGCGCTCCCGGAGGCCTGCGCCTCGGCCGGCTCCTAGCGGCGGAAAGCCGGGCCCGGCGCCCGGGGCATCCCGTTTTCTACCCGCGCCAGTCCCCACCCTCCGGACCGCGCAGAAAGCCCCGGAGACCCGGCCGCCCCGGAACTAGCATGCGGGAATCCGGCGGGGCAGGCCCCCTGCCGCCCGGCCCGCCCCCTGCGCTTCGCGGCGCCGGCAGCGCGAGGGACTCGAACACACGTGCGCTCACACTCGCACACGTCCTCACACAGCGTCACACACACAGTCGCGCACTCCCCTCACGGTCACGCCACCTGCCAGTCCCTCTCGCACGCCCGCTGGCGTGCCGGCACGCACATTCCGAGGCCGCACACACACGCGCGCGCGTGCGCGCATCCCACACTCACACAAACACCGACACGTGCACGCACACTTCAGTTGCGCTCGCAGCGTCTGCACACCCCTCGCAGTCTCACGCTCACGGGCGAGCGCTCGCCCGACACTTGCACGGCCAAGCGGCGCCCCAGCCTCCCCGCGAAGGGGTCCGCGAGGCAGCCGTAAAAGGAAGAAAAATAAGAGGAGGAAGGGGGGGGCGGAATTAGAGGGACTAAGAGCCTGCGGGGCGGGGGGGGACTTGTGACCATTCTCTAGCCTGAAATCCCTAGGCTTCGTGGACACCCCGGTCCCCCCCCCCATAGAGTGGAGACCCCGAGATGGGGTGTTCACTGTTTTTTACAGAGAGGCGTAAATCGACGTTGGGGGGAGGGTGGGATCCTTGTTTCGTTGTCTTAAGCAGAAGAGACACACGTGTCGCCGCCAGATCGCGTTTCTTACAAATCTCTGGCATTTGGAGCAAAATTGCAAAGAAGGAACGTCTTGCGATCGTACTGGCGCCTCTTTATACGAGGGCGTTGAGAAAGCCCTGCCGCTCCTTCCTAGAAGGCAGCGGTGGACACAGCCCGGGGGCTCCGGCCCCCAAGAGCCCTCGGAGCGAACCTCACCGTCGGAGCCTCGTCCTCGCGCGGGGCGTGACACCAGGGCCGACAGGGGAAAAGGGGGAGGCCACTGACTCCCTGGCCCGGGGATCCCTGTCTGTGGGAAGGGGCCGGGGCGCGCCCCACCCCCCAGTGCTGGGCTCTGCATTAGCCCGGCGGCGGGGCCCCAGGAGCCCGGTCCCTCCACCCGGGGCCCCGCGCTGACTTGGAGACCCGGGCAGGGCGCCGCCGCCTCGCCTCTCCGGGGCCGAGAGCCTGCCGGCGTCAGCCACCCCCGTCCCCGGAGCCCCGGCGTCTGGGCTCTGCTGGCCCCTGGCAGCACGGACCGCGCACCTCCCTGGGCTCCGGCGACTGCTGCACTTTGCAGGGAAGACGGAGGGGGAACCGAGGTGTTACTTTAGAAAGACAAAAAGGGGGACAAACAGACGCGGAGAGAGGAAACCCGGACCGAGGGAGAGCAGGGCTGCGGCAGCCGCTCGCGCTCTCTCTCCGAGATGCCGGGACTGGGCAACCCAGAGGTCCCTGCTCTGCCCCGAGTCACCGGGACGATACTTGGCTCCGCGCCGAGGAGGACGCAGGACTGGGGGCCCGGGGGGCGCGGGGGTCCGGGAGGGGAGGAGGATGCGGCGGGCGGCACTTGGTCTCCGCGGGTGATTTATGCCGGTTCCGGGCGCCCGGGGCGGTGGTACGAGACCGCCGGGGTCAGGCGGCCCCGACGCCCGCCCCGGCCGCGCTGCAGTCCCTGAGCGTCCCCGCACCGCGGGCCACGGAGAGCTGCGGCGGGCGCAAGGGGCTGGGGGCGCCCAGGGCGCGCGTGGGCGTGTGGGGGGCGGGAGGGCGCGCGTGCATGCGAGTGCATGTGTGAGTGTGTGAGTGTGTGTCCTTTCACTGCGGCCGCCAGGGCTCCGAACATTCCTTTCTGCACTGAAGGGTTTTCCCCATTGTTACTGTCTTTGTGCTCCAGTGTTGCCAACTTGCTGGAATTCCTGACGTGGTTGCACAGCAGGGCTCGGGCTGACCGTAGGAGCCAGCTGCGCCTGTGTCTGAGGCCGACCCCGCCGTTAATCCCAGAATAACGCGGGTGGGGGGGGGGGGGCGCAGAGAATGGAGCGAGAACGCGAGGGAGGGGAGCAGAGAGAGGGCGGGGATGGGAATGCGGGGCCACTGACCGAGCACGGTCCACCAAGTGGATGCAAATTCACACATCCACGCTCTTTTCCACCAGAAGGTCTCATTTTCTCAATGCAACCCCAAACTCATGCAGTTTGGGAGCGGCGGGGGGGGGGAGCATCTTTTGTGCCTCTTTATCTGCAGTATCTATACCTGAGCACACTCGCTTGCTAGATTTGGAGGATTAAATCTAAGCACCCGCATCTGGGAGAGCCCAAGTCAGCACAGTTGTGATTTAAGACAGCCTTGTTTCTATATAATGCAAAAGAGTAATTTCCTTGTCACCTTTCTCTCTGCGTAGATGCGTATAAGACTTTACAGTTAACCAGAGACAAAGAGGATAGTGCTGAAAAGTAGTAATTTATCCTGGTAGATGTATGTTAATTGACCTCCTTGATACATTTCTGACTTGTGTATATTATTTTACTTATGCATCTCAGTAACAAACTACTAAAAATACTTTCAGAGAGTTTATTCCTATCTTTTTTTTTTAATTTATTTATGATAGTCACAGAGAGAGAGAGAGAGAGAGGCGCAGAGACACAGGCAGAGGGAGAAGCAGGCTCCATGCACCGGGAGCCCGACGTGGGATTCGATCCCGGGTCTCCAGGATCGCGCCCTGGGCCAAAGGCAGGCGCCAAACCGCTGCGCCACCCAGGGATCCCAGTTTATTCCTATCTTGAACCAACTTCTGCTTCCTGCTGTGGGCATGAAGTTGTAAAATCTCCTTGAGTAAAATTCAGCTTCAGTTGACTATTAATCCAACCCAAATTTGCTTCTTAAATGCCACAGAGCCAACTGCCCACTGAACAGCTCCAACCCCAATGTCCTTAATACCTCAAACTCAACACGGGGGGTGGGGGGACGGGGGCTGAACCATAAACCTTCAGTGTTCCTTATCTCAGAAAGGGGTATAACCATCCAGCCCAGATGCCAAGGCCTGAATTGTCACTCTAGACCCCGCTCTCTCTTCTTTACTCCTGCATCCAATCAGTCATGACATTCTGTAACTTCAATTCCTCAATCCACTTTCTTTTCTCTTAAATCCACCCATTTCTCTCTACCTCACTGCCAGTCACCACCTAGACTCTCTCACCTGAATTATGGCATGAGCCTTTACAAAGTTCTTTGTTCTAAGTTTTGCCCCAGCCATCTGTCCATCTCTTTTCCATTCTGCAATCAGATGATCCAAAGTGATATTTGCATTAGACTAGTGCTTTCAAACAAAGTAATTTCAAACAGACTGATTAGAGTGTATGAAATTAATTTAGTAGTTCAGACAAGAATTATTTTCAAATTAAATAAAATAGAACAGAAACTTTCATGTGGAAAGGATATGTACCACTTCACAAAACTCCTGATTCGTGTGTGTGTGTGTGTGTGTGTGGTGTGTGTGCTGTGTGCTGTGTTATCTTATAGATCTCAGCCAAAAAAGCTTGAAGTATCTCTCCATGAATTACTTCTTACTTAAAAAGAGAAAATAGAGACATGCGGAAACCTAACAGCTATCTTAATAGGTTTTATTATTATTTAGGTATAGTAAGGTCAATATATCAGCAGATGACTGCCATTGGAGAGATAATTTATAATATTTACAGTCCCTGAGAGAGAGAGAATAGAGGTCACACCACTGGGGGGCCACAGAGGGGAACACAAGAGTGAGCACTCCCAGAGAAGAGGGGGAAATGTACACAATCACCTTGTCTATGGTTCCCAGGGAAGGAACAGGCAGACAGGGTAAACAGGCTTAGGATTGGCCAGTTTGTATTTGAAAAGCATTCCCTTGGGCCAACTCTCAGAACAGGGAGGGAATGAGGAAGGCAGGAGGAGGTCAAGGCAAGGTGAATGGGTCATATTATCGGGTTGTCCAGAACAAGGTGTGTCCAGCATATGCCTACTGGGCAGATGTTAAAGCATTTTAAGATTACAGAAGCTAGAAACACAGTAAATATGGCAGATGCCTCATGGTCTTACTGACAAAAATGTGTAACCTAACCATGAGAAAGCATCAGACAAACCCAAATGGAGGGACATTCTATAAAATAACCAACTTGTATTCTTCAAAAATGGCATGGCCATAAAAGACAAAGAAAGGCTGGGGAACTTTTTAGAGATACGACAATTAAATGCAACACACAGCCTTGGGTTGGACTTGCATTGGGGAGAAATAGCTCTGAAGGACATTATTGGGGAAAGCAGAGGCATTTCAATATGGACTATAGATAGGATAACAGTGTACTGTTACATTAAATTTTCTGACATTGGTTAGGAAAGAGAATGTTCTTGTTCTCAGGAAATGTGTCCTAGAGTATTAAGGGGTGCAGAAACATGATTTTGTAACTTATTCTCAATTCAGGAAAAAATAAATGTGCATATATGCATATGTGTGTTAGGTAAAGAGAGAGAGAGAGCAAATGGGCCAAAGTTATGTGGGACTTTTCTGCACTAATCTTGCAAATTTTGAGTGAGTAACTTTTGTTAAGCTTGAGAAACTGGGAAATCATAAGTTCCACATCAACAGTTCCTCTCTTATCTCCCTGTGTTTATTCCTATTATTCCCTGTGTCTAGAACATTCTTTCCCTCCCAATCCATCCCTCCATCTGATTAATTCCTAATCAACTTTCCAATCTCATCTAAAAGATCTCTTCTTCCATAAAGCCTTCCAAAACCCCTCATAATGACTCAGGAGTCCCTTCTGTATGTCCTCATAGCTCTCTATTTCTCTCAGCTCAGCTCTCGTCACACTTGTATTCCTGTAACTGCCTCAAAGCTTCTCCATCTGCAACCAGAATAATATTTTGCAGACATGCTGATCATATACATCACTTGGTTATAACACTTCGGTCGTTTTCACATTATTCTGGAATAAAATTCAAAATTTCTAGCATAATCTACAAGCCTTTGCATGATCTGGCCGCTGGCAATCTCTTGACTCTCATATGACAGTCTAGACACATTGGCCTCCTCTTGGTTCCTCAAACACATTATCTGCTTTCCCAGCCTTGAGGGTGAGATTAAGAGGCCTAGGAGAGAGATAGGCAGAGGTTCATGGAGCTGCCTACATTCCTGACTCCACTCCAGGTCTAGCTCCTAACCTAGTATATCCTTACAATAATCCTCCTTTTGCTTAAGCAACTTGAGTGGCTGTCTGCCACATGCAAGACAGGGCCAGAGTTTAACCATCAAAAAGTGCCAAAAAGACATCTTAGGGTAGCTCACCTACCAGTATGCTTCTGATGTAATAACAACTGCAATCCAAAAAGGAAGTACACTATGGCCATACCACCCTGAACGTGCCCAATCTCGTCAAAAGGGAAGTACACTGACCCTTCCCCCCACCTTTTTGTAAACAACCTTTGACTTGCCAGCCTCAGGACCAGGTCCTCAGCCATACATCTGCCTATGAGTAGCCAGGGCCAGAAAAGCCACAGCAAGAACTAAAGGGACACCCAGGGGCACCTGGGCGGCTCAGTTGGTTGAGTGTCCGCCTTTGGCTCAGGCCCTGATTCCAGGATCCTGGAATGGAGCCCCACATTCAGCAAGGAGTCTATTTCCCCCCCCTCCCTCTGCATGCTTGCTCTCTCTGTCTCTCTCTCTCTGTCTCTCTCTCTCTCAAATAAATCTTTAAAAAAATAAATAAGTAAAGGGACAACCAGTGCAGCAGCCATGGCATCCAAAACAAACATGGAGACACCGGATATAATATGACAGAAGAATCCTTCTGATTTGCAAATAGAGCCATACGTAGAGTGTTGGCACAGGTTTAAAGAAACAAGGAATCTAGCAGGTCTCACTGATTAAAAACAGGTTCAATAAAATTAGGACTTTGCTGAAGATTTTAGGTCTTAAAGCCTTGATGGCATGTCACCTGGGAGTCAGGTAAGCCTAAGGCAGGCATAAAAGTTCTGATCAAGCCAGTACTGCAAGCACCAGAGCTAAGAACCTGTGCAGGGGTACTTTATAATGCCTCATGAGGAAGGCTAGGAATACGGTAGCAGGGTCAAAGTGGTTAGCCTCACTGCTTTTAAATTCCTCTCTCTTAGAGGCAATTCCTGCAGGTAAAGGTCAGTGCAAACATCTGCCTGGATAATGACTCTTGAGAGCCAGAAACCCAATACAATTCCATCAGTCCCACAGTCCATCTCTTATCTCAGCGATTGTGAAAGGGCTGGAGGTTGTAGAAAGATACATGATAAGAAGCAGTATATGCATGAAGAAAAGGCCTATATAAAGTTAGGACTCAGTATCACCGTTACATGTAAATCCAGTCTTCAATGTATGGAAGTATGGGGACTGCACCAGAACTCAGCCAGGCTCCCGGTTAAAGGAGCTGGATTTGTATTGCTCACCACCAAATCCCCAGAACCTAGAACCTTTGGACCTGATATATCACAGGTCCTCAAAACATGTTTGGTGAATGAATGAATGGAATAAAACAGCATAAATTCTGTATTTGGCTTCTGGAATCTTGTTCAAATGAGACCTTACAAGATGCAACTTATTCTTTAGATCTCATACACTACAGGAAGCGTCCTCAGGGGTTTCAGAGTTTTAACTTCTCCAAACACTTGTCTTTAGAGTGTACAATTAATTTTCGAAATCTGAGGGGTGTTTTTTTTTAAAAAAAAAAAGATTTATTTAGGGACGCCTGAGTGGCTCAGTGGTTGAGCATCTGCCTTTGGCTCAGGTTGTGATCCCAGGGTCCTGGGATCGAGTCCCACACCAAGCTCCCTGCATGGAGCCTGCTTCTCCCTCTGCCTATGTCTCTGCCTCTCTGTGTGTCTCTCATGAATAAATAAATAAAATCTTATAGATGTGTGTGAGAGACACTCCACTCCTTTCCCCCAGTTTCATTCTGTACTCTCTAGAAGAAAGTCAATATGCACAGCCCACAGTATAGGAGTGGCGAATTCCATCTCCTCAAGGGCAAAGTGAGGGAATTTCTTCTGCATGGATAGATTTATCCATTCATCCCTAATTATGTATTTATTCAACATTTTATTTATATCAATATAGAATTATGGATATTTTATAGTTTGGGTTATAATTCTAATACTGCACTATTTTATTGCTCTAGTTAATCTAGCTTTGGTCTTTGGGAGCTCTTTCAGTTGACTCATATGTCCCTTTGACATAGTCGCATTATCGTGGGTGTTTTTGCTCTTTATTTTGAGCACTTTTTTACCTTCTGGCAGTACGAGATGCTCCATCTCATCTTGCTTATTCCCTGCCCTAGCCCTAGAACCAGTCAAGATATTTTTAGTCTTTGTTTTATAGAGAATGTAAGTATAATTAAATCTTACTGATGGGGCACCTGAGTGGCACAGTCAGTTAAGCCTTCAATTCTTGGTTTCAGTTCAGGTTGTGATCTCAAGGTTAAGATCTCAGGGTCATGGGGTCAAGCCCCCAGTTTGGCTCTGTGTTCAGCAGGGAGTCTGCTGAAGTTTCTTCCTCTCCCTCTGCCCCCTCCCTAATGCACTTGAGCGCATGCTCCCTCTCTCTAAAATAAATAAATAAATCTTTAAAAAGTAAAAAGAAAATTTACCGAATACTCATTGTGGGCCAGATTTGAGCTGAGAATCTTACCAACATTAAGTAAAACTCCAGATAACTAGTAGGCAACTACTGATACACTTTGTTTTTAACGAATTGCCTGGGGAAATTATTTTTTTTACATTTTATTTTCATAATCTTGGGATGGGAAAGCCTGCCTAAATAAGGCACAGAAGCCTAAATCCAGAATGGAAAGAATTGATAGTTGGTTGACATACAATATTGTTAGTTTCAGGTGTAGACTATAATGATTCAAAATTTACATACAATAGGAAGTGATCGCCACAATAAATCTAGCTACCATCTGTCACCATACAAACTGGTTACAATATTATTAACTATATTCCCTATGTTGTACATTGCATTACTCTGTCTTACTTATTTTATAACCGGAAATTTGTACCTTTTAAGGATTGATAGTTGTCTATATAAAAATCAAATGATTTTATAAGGCAAAAAACACAAACGATTTTGAAAGACAAATTGGAAAATACTTTTTACATCTATGACTTAAAAAACTAATATAGAAAAGTTTTTAGAAACTAAAAAAAGGTTGAGTACCCCACTAGAAAAATTATCTGCCAACAAAAGAATAACTAACATATTTGTAGCGCTTTATTATGTGCTAGATGTAGTACAAAGTGCTTAATGAATATCAACTTATTTTTTTAAGATTGTTTTTATTTGTCTTAGAGAGAGAACGCATTCAAGTACTCTCCAGTAGGGGAGGAGCAGAGGGAGAGGATCTCAAGTAGACTCCACGCTGAGCATAGAACCCAATGTGGGGCTTGATCCCAGGACCCCAAGATCATGACCAGAGCCAAAACCAAGAGTCTGACACCCAACCAGCTGAGCCACCCTGGTGCCCCTCAACTTATTTAATTTTCACAGCAATACTTTGAAATAAGTACTATAATCACTCCTATTTTACAGATATGGAAAGTGAGCCTAGAGAAGTTAAGTGATTTTCCCAAGGTCACACAGCTAGTTAGTAACAGACCTGGAATTTGAACACAGTCTGCTCCAGAGTATCTAAGCTTGTACTTTCCCCAGAAACAGAACCCTGAAATTAAGATTGGAATACATGTAATTTACTAGAGAAATAGCTCCAGGAAGAAATACTGAGGCACCAGATAGAGTGAGATAGGGAAGGAGGAAAAACTATATGGGTGTGCTATATCAATATCACCATTGTGGTATTGGCATTTAGTTCTCCCAGGACCCTCTAAAGAGAATTTAGAATGAGTTTCAGAATTATTCACCTGGATCAACCAAGGGATGTATTCATCCTTCAGCTCCCATCTTCTGTTGGTTAAGAGTTATCATCAAGGGGGCACCTGGGTGGTTCAGTCAGTTAAGTGTCTTACTCTTGATTTCAGCTCAGGTCATGATGTCAGAGTCCTGAGATGGCACTGGGCATGGAGCTAGCTTGAGATTCTCTCTTCCTCTCCCTCTGTCCCTCTCCCCCTATGCATATGCACATGTTCTCTCTCTCTCTCTTTCTCCTGCCCTTTCTCTCTCTCTCAAAAAAAAAAAAAAAGAGTTATCATCAGGGGCATTACCATCCCTCTCGCTTGGGGTATGCATGTGCGCTTGCTGAACCCATCAGTGTCTACCACAATGGAGAAGCTCCATGGCAAAAAGTAAAAGACCAAGACACCTGAAACATAATGATTCTAGTATAAGGTAAGATGAAGCCTGTGTAAGGAACCAAGTGACCAAGCAGATGTCATTCCCTAACGTTCTGTGGTACTTTTATTGTGTCCCCTAGTGGAGTCATTCTGTCTAGGAATCAGCATCTCCAATCCAGCAGAACCTAAATGGCATTCTTGTCATTTAACAAATTCTTAAGGTGATGATGAGAGGCACGAATCTTCCTTCCACTCCATGGGGACAAAGCATCATATATCTGCCACATACTACATCCTAGAAGATAATATCCCAACCCCACAGTTTTGTCCTTGAGCTGGTAATTTAAATGAAAATGTAATAGGCCATTCTATTGTACTATTAGGGTAGCTTCTTCTGAGTTATGAGGTATACATATCTTCTTCAACTTATCAGGACGTTATGACCTCCTGATAAACACATCAGAAGTTGAAATATCGTAAGTCAAAAATGCATTTAATACACCTTACCTACTGAACATCATAGCTTAGCCTAGCCTACCTTAAACATGCTCAGAACACCTACATTAACCTAGAGTTGGGCAAATCATCTAACACAAAATCCATTTTAAAATAAAGTATTGAGTAATTACTTATGTAACTTATTGAGTACAGTACTGAAAGTGAAAAACAGAATTGTTGTTTGGGTACAGAAAGGTTGTAAGTATATCAGTTGTTTACCCTCAGCATTGTGCGGCTGACTGGGAGCTGAAGCTGCCACTGCCCAGCATCACAAGAGAGAATCATTTCACATACCACTACCTCAGGAAAAAATCAAAATTTGAAATATGGTTTCTTTTTTTTAAAGATTTTATTTTATTTATTAATGAGAGACACAGAGAGAGAGAGAGAGAGGCAGAGACACAGGCAGAGGGAGAAGCAGGCTCCATGCAGGAAGCCTGATGTGGGACTCGATTCCAGGTCTCCAGGATCACACCCCAGGATGAGGGTGGCACTAAACTGCTGAGCCACCGGGGCTGCCCTGAAATATGGTTTCTACTGAATGCATTTCTATTTTCTACCATCATAAAATTGAAAAATCATAAGTCAAATCATCCTAAATCAGGGACAATTTACATAATAAAACTAAAGCATTCCAAGGTCAAATACCCAGTGTTAAACCTCCTGCACTTAGAGTTGCTTGTTCTGAAGGCATCACTATTCAAGATTCCATGTTAATAAATCAGCATTTCATAAGCAAATGATGGTGCTGACAGAGGCACTATGAGAAAGAAAGCAAAACCCACTTTCAGGGTACCCCGTGGACTCTAGAAAGAACAAATCATTTCTCCCACCATATATACAGGGTCCACCAAGGGACTGACTTCTCTATTTTTTCTATGTCAGCATAGGCAATTTTGCTTTTCTAGGAATTTTTCCATTTTGTCCATATTTTCAAATACATTGGCATAAATTAGTTTATCATATCCTCTTATCTTTTTGGAATCTGCATGATTTGTAGTATTATCTCTTCCTTTTTATTACTGTATTGTTTCCTTACTTCTCTCTTTCTTCTTTGTTTGTATTGCCAATTTTGTTGCTCTTTTCAAAGAACCAATTTTGAGTTTGTTTTTAAATCAATTACATTTTTGTTTTTATTTTTTTATTTTTATTTTTTTAAAGATTTTATTTATTTATTCATGATAGACACAGAGAGACAGGCAGAGACACAGGCAGAGGGAGAAGCAGGCTCCTTGCAGGGAGCCCGATGTGGGACTCAATCCCAGAACTCCAGGATCACGACCTGGGTGGAAGGCAAGCGCTCAACCCCTGAGCCACCCAGTCATCCCTATATTTTTGTTTTGAATTTCAACTGATATCTTTGCTTTTCTTTACTATTTCCCTCTTCCTACTAACTTTGGGTTTTATATACTGTTGAACTCATTTATTACATTTTTTATTTCCATTATATTTTCAGTGCCAGAATTTCCATTCAAATCTTTTTTCAATACCCCCATTCTTACATGAAATAGTCCATCTCATCATCTCCAATATATGTATTATATCTTTTGAAATTGTCAATTGTTTATTTTTTTATGTTTTTCAGTCATTTCATCCTAGCTCCTGGTATGCCTAGCAAACTTTAATTGAATACTTTATGTGAGTATAACAAGTTGTGTAAGCTATAGATGATGCTATCTCCCCCAAAGAGAATTTATGTTCCTTCAAGTAGGCATTTAGAATAGGGGTAAATCTTTGATCCAAGTAGAATGAGGTATCTCAAGACTGGATTTCAGTCCTACTACTAGCATGTAGCCCTTTAAATATCTCAATTGAAAATGTGGATCATTTTCCAGAACACTTCTCCTTAGTCGCCAGCATTTATCTCAGCAGCACCATGATACTAAGAGCTCTGATTAAACTCTTAATATGTTAGCATCCACTTTATATTAGACTTTTTAGATCAGTGCAGCTTACAAATTAGAAATGCTGTAAGGAAAAAAGTAGCAGAAAATTGCCAGTTTTCCTAAGTGTTTCCCTTTTTCTTAGATCTTGGTCTCTCAAATACTCAATGTGCTGTTATTCTCCAATGCCTCTAAACAGTTATTTCATATTTTAAATTTTTAAATATATTTTTCATATAACTGTGACTATTTTCTGATACTACACCAAAACTCAACAAGTTGTTCCTAAGAATTAATTACAAAAAGGAGTTTGAAACCATATCAATGAACTTTCCATCCTCAATTATATTAAAACCCATTGGTCTTTAACTTTGAACGGATTTTGTAACATTATGCCCTAGTCATTTGAAAAATATTAGTTCACTGTTATGTAGCTTTTCAAAATGTTGATATATTTCATTATAGGATATGTTTTAAATCACACTGGTTAATATTACCACAAAACTCATCACAAAAAAAAAAAAGGTGTTTGAGCACAATTAAGCTCTCATGTTCCCAACGGCAGATACAGTTTTCTAAAATTCTAATTTTTCAATTCAAAGCATAAGATGTCTTGCTTAATAATTGCAGTATACCTTGTTCCTGTTTTAACGGGAACCACTTTACTAAGAAATATGTCACAAAAATAAAAATTCACTATATTTGAATATATATTGTCAGACAACATTTGGATGAAGTATCATAAAAGATATAAATAAAAATGTACTTATACTCCAGAATTTGTACATTCTGTCATCATAAAGGTGATAACTTTAAAATAATATTTAGGTCTGGAAATACTTCAAACCGAAAGGAAAATTAGGCTAAGAAAAAAATTTTAAATTATAGTAAAAGTATAGCAATTATATACAGTGTTTTTAAAATCTTATGAAAGGCCATTTACTTTTCCCCATATCCATTATAAATTACACTGTGATTGGTTATATTTGAAGTCCACTTGAATTCTGTGACACAGAAGCAGGTATCTGATGGGAGAAACAAGTTGGAAAGTAATACATTGCAATGAACCTAGTTTACCCATCCTCAAAATCAGCTGAATATCCCTAACTTGAAAATAATAATAATAAAACTAAAACCTACCATTAATAATGCTTGGGAGGGTGAGTGAGTAGCAGAAGGACATTGACCCTGCTATCATCTGATTCCACTGATCTTGGTAATTGTGGGTAAATCAACAGAAAACTTTTTGACTAAATAGCTCCAAGAATTATTGTTTAAAACTGATTTGCTACTTACACGACTATAACAAAAATCCTTACTATTACTCAAATGGGAAAATTGGAAGTGGTTTGTAATGTAGGTTTTAGAAGAGAGAACTACAAATTCTTTTCTTCCAACACATCCCCTTCCAGTGGACAGATAAAGAGAAAGCTATTTTCCATACCTGAGTGCCTTTGCCTCTGCTGCCTCAGAGTTGGCTGGTTTTCATCCGGGATCCTGTCTTCACTCATCAGTCAAGGAAAGGCTTCTCTCTACTGTACCTTTTTTATTTTTTTTAATTTATTTATTTATTTGAGGGAGGGAGGGACAGAGGGAGAAGGAGAGGAATCCTAAGTAGCCTGCACGCTGAGTGCAAAGTGTTAGCAGGGCCTAATCTCATGACCCTGAGATCATGACCATCATGAAAACAAGAGTCAGACTGAGCCACCTTCTTTTTCATATAATTATTTCAACCAACAATTAGATAATTGCCTCACTTACAACAAAAGAGAAAGGGTATTATAAATAGGACCTTACGAATTAAAATTAATAAAACAAGTTTATTTGCATTTCATAAAACCACTTACTTGTATATTGACTATAATTAGCATATCATTTCCATTATTAGAAATTTAAAGGATTTGCTTATTTTAAATGTTAAACATTATTTTTATTTTCATAAAAATGTTTAAGAAATCAGTTTGCAGAGTAACCTATTTTGTTAAGCTGCATAGGCTTGTGGAGTACGGGGTGTAGAAAGAATAGAAAGATGCCTGAGATCAAGACCAAGATTGAATTCTACTCTGAAAGAATGATCACTGAAGCAGTACTAGTCTTTAGCTCCAAATGGTGGGATTTGGGATGATCCTTTTTAACTTTTCTATGTTGTTTAAATTATCAATAATGAACACATGTCATCTTTATGAAAAGAGGAAATAAAACAACTTCGATAGAAGCACAAAGGGGTGGGACACCTGGGTGGCTCAGTGGGTGAGCGTCTGCCGTTGGCTCAGGTCACGATCCAGAGGTCCTCAAATAGAGTCTGTATGGGGCTCCCCGCAGGGAGTTTGCTACTCCCTCTGCCTATGTCTCTGCCGCCTCTCTCTGTCTCTCATGAATAAATAAATAAAATCTTAAAAAAAAAAAAAGAAGCACAAAGAGGGGCACCCAACTCTTCTTAGAGAGAGAAAAATAAAGGTCAGAGAATAAAATTATCTATAATCTGAATATTGAGTGATAAGTAATTCATATAGCTGAAATAAGGAAGAAGGAATATAATAAAACCCTTTAATTGATTCATTATAGTTCCCAACAACCTTATATGACAGGTATTTTTATCCATCCAGGATCTCCTTTCCATTAGTTACATCCAAGTTACTAACTTGGTATGTTTCTGAAGAGCAAAATTATGAATTCCCTCATAAAAATTCTTTCATTGATAAAGTATATACTGGACACTTAACATACCCTAAAAGATTAAGTGCCTTTGAAATTGGTAGCTCAGAAAAAGGGCAATCTAAAAATATCCTAAATATGCAGTAGGCTTGTTACTTAGACAAAAACTTATCTATCTGTCTACCTATTCAAGAGATATTAAAACATTATTGAAAAATTTGAAGATTTCTAAAGATTTTATATATCATAGTCATTTTAGTTTCTAGCTGAATTTGTGAGATTTCCTTAGACCTAGAAAAAACATATTGCAATGAATAAAATGGACAAATTTGAAAGGCACATAAACTATCAAAACTGACTCAAGAAAAAAGAGAAAATCTGAATAGACTTAAAACAAGTAAAGAAATTGAATCAGTAATCAAAAACTTCCCAACAAAGAAAAGCCCAGAACCAGATGACTTCACTTATGAATTCTACCAAATATTTAAAGAAAAATTAACACCAATCATTTTCAAACTCTCCCAAAAATGTTGAATAAGAGGAAACATTTCCTAACTAATTCCATAAGGCTAGAATTACCCTGATACCAAAACCAGACAAAGATATTCTAAGAAAGGAAAATTATAGACCAATATCCATTATAAATATGGATGTAGAAATCCTCAACAAAATACTAGCAAACTAAAGTCAGCAATATAGTAAAAGAATTATACACATGACCAAGTGGGAATTATCCTTAGAATGCAAGGGTGGCTTACAATATAATAATCAATTAATGTAATAGATCACATTAATGAAGGTTAAAAACCACATGATCATTGCAGTTGGTGCAGAAAAAGTGTGGCAAAATCCAACAACTTTTCTTTTTTTTTTTTTTAAGATTTTATTTATTTATTCCTGAGAGACACACAGAGAGATAGGCAGAGACATAGGTAGAGGGAGAAGCTCCCTCCATCCAGGGAGCCTGATGTGGGACTCGATCCTGGGATTCCAGGATCAGGCCCTGAGCTGAAGGCAGAGACGCTCAACACTGAGCCACCCAGGCGTCCCCAACAACTTTTCATGATAGAAAAAAAGTACTCAATAAACCAGGAGTAGGAGAAAATTTCCTCAACATGATAAAGATCATACATGAAAAATCCACAGCCAATATACTCAGTGGTGAAAAAAGTGAAAGCTTTTCCCCTAAGACCAGGAACAAGACAAAGATGCCCATCCTCACCATTTCTATTTAACATAGTACTGGAAGTTCTAACTAAAACAATTAGGTAAGAAAAAGAAATAAGCATCCAAATTGGAAAAGAAGATGTAAAATTATTTCTTTTCAAAGATGACATCATTTTGTATGTAGAAAATCCTAAAGAAACACACACACACACACACACACAGAGCTAATCAATGATTTCAACAAAGTTACAGGCTACAAAATCAACACATAAAAATCACTTGTATTTTTATACACTAGCAATAAACAATCAAAAAAAGAAAAAAATGATATTTATAATAGCATCTCAAGAATAAAATACATAAGACTAAACTTAACCAGGAGGGAAAATACATTTGTATGTTGAAAACTACAGGGGTGCCTGGGTGGCTCAGTTGGTTAAATGTCCAACTCTTGATTTCAGTTCAAGTCATGATCTCAGGGTCATGGGTTTGAGCCTCACCTCAGTCTCCGAGCTCAGTCTGCTTGAGATTCTCTCTTTCCCTCTACCCTTGCCACTCCCCCTACTTTTTTTTTTTATTATAAATAAAAATCTCCAATCTTTTTTTTAAGATTTATTTATTTATTTATTTATTTATTTATTTATTTATTTATTCATGAGAGAGAGGGGCGGGGGCAGACACACAGGCAGAGGGAGAAGCAGGCTCCATGCTGGGAGCCCAACGCAGGACTCGATCCTGGGAACTCCAGGATCACGCCCTGGGCCAAAGGCAGGCGCCAAACCGCTGAGCCACCCAGGGATCCCCAATAAATAAATCTTTAAGTAAAAAAAAAAAAAGGAAGAAAACTTCAAAACACTGCTGAAACAAAATTTGTTTTAAAGATTTAATTTATCTATTTGAGACAGAGAGAGCATGAGTGGTATAGAGGAACAGAGGGAGAGGTAGAAGCAGACTTCCTGCTGAGCAAGGAGTCTGAATGGGGCTCAATTCCAGGACCCTGAGATCATGACGTGAGCCAAAAGCATATGCTTAACCAACTTAACCACCCAGGTGCCCCTGCTGAAACAAATTTTAAAAGCAGGAATAAATGAAAAGACATCCTGTGTTCATGGATTGGAGGACTTAATATTGCTAAAATGGCAACACTCCTCAAAATAATCCTCAGATTCCATGTAATTATACCAAAATCTCATTGACATTTTTTGCAGAAATGGAAAAGTCAACCCAAACGTACATATGGAATTGCAAAGGGATCTCAAATACCAAAGCAATCTTGAAAAAAGTTAGATAATTTAAATCAAATTAGACAACTCCCACTTCATAATTTTAAGACTTACACAAAGCTGGAGGAATGAAAACAATGCATTATTGGCAGAAGTGGAGACATACAGATACATGGAAAAGAACTGACAGTTCAGAAATAAACCCATACATCTATGGTCAATTGGTTTTTGACAAGGGTGCCATAACCTATTCAATGAGGAAAAAAATAGTCTTTTCAACAAGTAGTACTGGGACCACAGTAAATCTAGAGGCAAAAGAATGAAGCTGGATCCCCACCTTGCCCCATAAACAAAAATTGACTCTAAATGGATCAAAAACTTAAGATAAAACTATTAAACTCTTGGGAAAAAAACATAAGGGCGAATGACTTGGATTGGCAATGCTTTCTTTTTTTTAAAATAATTTTACCTTTTTAAAAATTTATTTTAGAATGAGAGAGAAGACGGAGGGGCAGAAGGAGAGGGAAATAAGCAGACTCCCCACTGAGCAAGAAGCCCAATGCAGGGCTCAATCCCAAGACTCTGAGATCATACCTGAGCTAAAATCAAGAGTCAGATGCTCAACCAACTGAGCCACTCAGGCACCCACCCCAGCAATGCTTTCTAAAATATAACACCAAAGTGTCTGGCTGGCTCAGTCAGTAGAGCATGTGACTCTTGATCTTGAGGTCATGAGTTCAAGCCTCATGCTGGGCATAGAGATTGCTTTAAAAAATCTACTACTACTTAATAAAAGTGCTTTACAACCTGGATCTGTAAAAAATAATAAAATAAAATATGACACCAAGAGCACAAGCAACAAAAGAAAAAATAGACAAATTGAACTTCATCTTTCTTCAGTCTCATTGTTAGTGTATAGAAATGCCACTGACTTCTGGGCATTGATTTTGTATCCTGCCACGCTACCGAATTGCTGTATGAGTTCTAGCAATCTTGGGGTGGAGACTTTTGGGTTTTCTATGTAGAGTATCATGTCATCGGCGAAGAGGGAGAGTTTGACTTCTTCTTTGCCAATTTGAATGCCTTTAATGTCTTTTTGTTGTCTGATTGCTGAGGCTAGGACTTCCAGTACTATGTTGAACAGCAGTGGTGAGAGTGGACATCCCTGTCTTGTTCCTGATCTTAGGGGAAAGGCTCCCAGTGCTTCCCCATTGAGAATGATATTTGCTGTGGGCTTTTCATAGATGGCTTTTAAGATGTCGAGGAATGTTCCCTCTATCCCTACACTCTGAAGAGTTTTGATCAGGAATGGATGCTGTATTTTGTCAAATGCTTTCTCTGCATCCAATGAGAGGATCATATGGTTCTTGGTTCTTCTCTTGCTGATATGATGAATCACATTGATTGTTTTACGGGTGTTGAACCAGCCTTGTGTCCCAGGGATAAATCCTACTTGGTCATGGTGAATAATTTTTTTAATGTACTGTTGGATCCTATTGGCCAGTATCTTGTTGAGAATTTTTGCATCCATGTTCATCAGGGATATTGGTCTGTAATTCTCCTTTTTGGTGGGGTCTTTCTCTGGTTTTGGAATTAAGGTGATGCTGGCCTCATAGAACGAATTTGGAAGTACTCCATCTCTTTCTATCTTTCCAAACAGCTTTAGGAGAATAGGTATGGTTTCTTCTTTAAACGTTTGATAAAATTCCCCTGGGAAGCCATCTGGCCCTGGACTCTTGTGTCTTGGGAGGTTTTTGATGACTGCCATCAGGGAAATACAAATCAAAACTACAATGAGATACCACCTCACACCAGTGAGAATGGGGAAAATTAACAAGGCAGGAAACAACAAATGTTGGAGAGGATGCGGAGAAAAGGGAACCCTCTTACACTGTTGGTGGGAATGTGAACTGGTGCAGCCACTCTGGAAAACTGTGTGGAGGTTCCTCAAACAGTTAAAAATAGACCTGCCCTACGACCCAGCAATTGCACTGTTGGGGATTTACCCCAAAGATACAAATGCAATGAAACGCCGGGACACCTGCACCCCGATGTTTATAGCAGCAATGGCCACGATAGCCAAACTGTGGAAGGAGCCTCGGTGTCCAACGAAAGATGAATGGATAAAGAAGATGTGGTTTATGTATACAATGGAATATTACTCAGCTATTAGAAATGACAAATACCCACCATTTGCTTCAACGTGGATGGAACTGAAGGGTTTATGCTGAGTGAAGTAAGTCAGTCGGAGAAGGACAAACATTATATGTTCTCATTCATTTGGGGAATATAAATAATAGTGAAAGGGAATATAAGGGAAGGGAGAAGAAATGTGTGGGAAATATCAGAAAGGGAGACAGAACGTAAAGACTGCTAACTCTGGGAAACGAACTAGGGGTGGTAGAAGGGGAGGAGGGCGGGGGGTGGGAGTGAATGGGTGACGGGCACTGGGTGTTATTCTGTATGTTAGTAAATTGAACACCAATAAAAAATAAATTAAAAATAAAATAAAATAAAACATGAAAAAAAATTGAACTTCATCAAAAATTTTGAAATTTCTTACTTATTTTATAACAGTAAATAGTCATGAGGATCAAAAATACAGAATAGAGAATCTAGTCAATAATATTGTAATAATGCATGGTAACAGATGGTAATTACGCTTATGTGGTGAACATAGAACTGTTTGAATCATTATGTTGTATTCCTGAAACTAATATAACATAGGTCAACTAGCCTTCAATTAAAAAAATTTTTTAACTTACGTACATCAAAGAACACACTCAAAAGAGTAAACAAAACACAGAACAGGAGAAAGTATTTGCAAATCACATATGTGATAAATATCTAGTACCGAGAATGAATAAAGAACTCCTATGACTCAGGATGTCTGGATGGCCTAGTGGTTGAGAGTCTGCCTTCGGCTCCAGGAGTGATTCTAGTTCCCGGATAAAGTCCTGCATCGGGCTCCCTGTGAGGAGCCTGCTTCTCTCTCTGCCTCTCTCTTTGTGTCTCATGAATAAATAAAGAGAATCAGAAAGGAAAGAAAGAAAGAAAGAAAGAAAGAAAGAAAGAAAGAAAGAAAGAAAGAAAGAAAGAAAGAAAGAAGGAAGGAAGGAAGGAAGGAAGGAAGGAAGGAAGGAAGGAAGGAAAGAAAAGAAAAGAAAAATGAGGAGAAATCAGAATTTTTGTGCATTGATGGCAAGAATGAGAGACAAAAAAAAAAAAAAGAATGAGAGACAACATAGGCACCATGGAAAATAGTTTGGTGTTTGTCAAAATGGTAAACATAAAACTATAATACAACCCAGCAATTCTATTACTGGGTATATGACCAAAAACATTGAAAACAGGGACTCAAAGAAATGCTTGCATGCCAATGTTCACCTCTGTATTATTTACAATATCCAAAAGATGGAAATAATCCAAGGGTCCATCAACAGATGAATGAAAAAACAAAATGTGATATATACATATGATAGAATATTATTCAGCCACAAAAAGGAATTTAGTGTGTTTTTTTTTTTTAAGATTTATTTATTTGTTTTAGGGGGAAGCAGAGAGAGAGTCTCAAGCAGACTCCAAGCTAAGTGCAGAGCCTGATGTGGGACTTGATCTCATGTCCATGAGATTCACTACCTGAGCTGAATTAAGAGGCCACCTAACCAACTGCATCACCCAGGCACCCCAAAAGGAATGTAGTTTCGATACATGCTACAATATAGATGAACCTTAAAAACATTATGCTTAGTGAAATAAGTCAACACAAAAGGACAAATACTATGTGACTCCACATTTATGAAATATGTACAAACAGTAGTCAGATTCACAGAGGCATAAAACAGAATGGTGGTTATTAGGGTCTGTGCAGAGAGGAAAATGGTAGTTACTGCTTCATAGGTATAGAGTTTCTGTTCGGGTTGATGATAATTTCTAGCAATGGATAGTGGTAATGGTTGTATAACATTGTGAATGTACTTAATGTCACTGAATTTAATGTTGCTTAATGTCATTTAAATTAAATGACATTATTAAAACAGTAAATTTTATATTAAGTATATTTTACTATAATCAGAAAAGAATTTGACAATCAACACAGACTGAATTTTCCATGTTTTTGTCCTTAATTTAATTTTTTTAAGTAACCTCTATGTCTAACATGGGGCTTGAACTCATGACCCCAAGATCAAAAGTCACACACATGCTTTACCAACTAAGCCAGTCACACACTCCTGAGTTTCTGTCCTTCTGAAGGGCCTTACTAAGCATAAGGTTTTCAAGAGCATTTCTTGCTGATACAAGTCCTCCACACCCATTTTTCAAAAGCAAGTGTATAATTTAAAACATTTATACTCTAAATGAACTCAGGGTTGCTTCTTTTTTTAATAAACCTTAGGGTGATTGCCACATTACCCATTGGGATCCTTACGTATTATATTTCAGTGGTTGACTCTGCTTCTGTCAAGTTGCATGAGCAAAATCAATTGCTTTTTTTGTTTCTCCAAATTTCCTTGTAGCTGAGAGAATAAGAAAATAAATGAAATGGTCATAAAACCATTCAAGTTTTCTGATTTTTGTCAATGATGTAGATATGCCTTCTTTTTATCCCACATTAATTCCACAAATAACATAGACTTGGCTATTGAAAGGTTTTGTGGCAGGCGTTGTACGAGATAAAAAGAAAGTTATCTAATGTAGTTCTTGCCTTCCAGGGACTAACAATCTTGAACAAAGTTCAAACTGCAGGCCAAATCTACCAGACACCTATTTTTGTATAGCACAGAAGGAGAGTTTTTACAATTTTCCATGGTTGAAAAAAATCAAAAGGAAAACAGCATTCCATGGTATGTGAAAAGTATGCGAAATTCAAATATCAGTGTTCAAAAATTAAGCTTATTAGAACACTAGTTCATTTACATACTACCTATGACTATTTCTACTCTACAACACCAGAGTTGAATAGCTCTGACAGAGACCACAGAGCACACACAGACTAAAATATTTACTATTTGGCCATTTACAGAAAGAGTTTGTGAACACCTGCTCTAGAAGGTGGCATGAAAGGCATATAAAAATAACAGCAAATTCAGGCAAATTGGGGTAAACACCATGTGAGTGACACCCACCGGGTGCTGGGTGCTGATTGCTGGCAGTTTGCAAAGGAGAGCGGGACGATCAAAGAAGACATCAGGACAGAGACAGCTCTAAAACTGGTCCTTGAAGGATAGCAAGGGTTTCCATAAATGATTATTCAGGAAAGAAAATTCTAAACAAAGGGAAGGGTATGCACAGAGACAGGAGAAGGAAAAGTGTAAGCCAAGAAAGGCTTAGGGGATAAGACACCCCAACTCTATAATCAAAAGGAATTACTGGGAATGAAGAATGTGAACAGCCTAGTGGTTGCTCCCTCTTTATTACATGCTACAAATCACTAGCAATCACAAACATCGAATTTTAAATATAGTAGCCCTTTAACTCTTACTGTAAACTCTTCTCTAGAATTCAGTGTATTGCACGAACTATTAGAGCAAAGTGTACTAAAAAATTGTATATTCTAAGAGATAGGAAGCATTTAGATTGGATTAGTCAATAGCCACAGCACTCGTGATTTGAACAAAATAGACGTGAACTTGCAGGATTTTGTTCTTCCAATGTGTCAATGTATACACAGAAATGCCCCAGAATTCTATAACTGTTTTTTAATATGTCAAGTCTACAACTACACATCTGGTGGCTCAAAAGACAGTTAATAAAAATGTGCTAGTCCTTAGAAATCCTGTATGACTGCCAAAGTAGATGATCTATGTCAGTAATCCAAAGGTCCTGAGCCCCCTGGATTGATGGTCACTAAGTAGTCAATTTTTTACCCCTTTGCCAAGGTGTCTGCTTAGTTAAGAATCTTCTCAGAGAATCATCTCTTAGGAAAAAGCAAGGTTCCAACCTTTGGAACTTGAGATGATTAAGGTAACTGTTTTACTTGATAAACCATGGGGGAGGTTAGAGAAAGAAATGTTTAGCTCTTGCTGCTGCCTTCGTACACAGAGTGTAAGGGGCCTCATGGGCAAGCTTTGCTAGGCACTACACTGCCAGCATCCGGGCTGGCAGCACTTCACTTGAAAACCTTGTTGGCATCACAGAAAGACACTATTTTCAGCAAGCTCCCCCAGATCCTCCCAACAACAATGCCGATGAGCCTATCATAGGTGACCATCACAATGAAGAGCTACACTGCCTGGGTTCAAATCCCACCTCTACTCAGTTATGATTAATGACTCTCATATTTGAGTTCTCTATAGAATCAACAAACTCACTCTTTTCTTCCTCTCAAAGAGTCCTCAGTCTTTCCCAGGGTTCATTCTATTGATGGCCCTAAGTTTTTCACCATATAGTATAAACTTCCATTTCTGTGCATTTTCTTTTCTTACCACCATTCCTCAGACTCCACTGAGGTCCTTTATGAGATGTTATCAACATCAGCCTCAGAAAAGGCCTGCCCTTTTAATTTGAAAGAAGGATAAACAGGCTAGGATTGTTATTAGAGGTCTCTATTACTGCATAGTCAAGCTACAGACCATCTGAATTATATTATATTTATAGCTGAGGTTCCATACTTGAGAATAGGGATACCTACCTAAAAATAGGGAATACCTCAGTCTTCCAAGGGTCCCCAAAGATTTGTAAGCCCTTTTTGACTAAAGATATTCATTCCTCTGGCTCAAAAATTAGATTTGTGACTATTAGAATAAGAATCAATGACAAGGGATCCCTGGGTGGTGCAGCGGTTTGGCGCCTGCCTTTGGCCCAGGGCGCGATCCTGGAGACCTGGGATCGAATCCCATGTCGGGCTCCCTGCATGGAGCCTGCTTCTCCCTCTGCCTGTGTCTCTGCCTCTCTCTCTCTCTCTCTCTCTCTCTCTCTATCATGAATAAATAAATAAAATCTTTAAAAAAAATCAATGACAAAGGCCACCAACTTTCAGGGCTTAAGAAACCTCATAAAACTAAGCTAAATGGGGAGGAGAGTGGGGACTGGGAGGGAGGGTGGTTGTTATAGAAGAATTATCTGTGAAAAGTCAGCTTTTCTAAAGAGCTTCATTAAACATTGAAGTAGTGTTATCTTTACTTATCAAAGACCTAATGCAGTGTCTAATTTCAAATATCTTCACCAAGATCTCTTTTTTTTTTTTTTCCTCATGAAATGTCAAGATTCTTTAGGGTCAACAGATTAATTCTGATGAAAAGAGAAGCACCCAAAAAAGCCGTCTCACTTGTTTTGGAAGTTTTCTAGTACTGCACCAGTGTGAATTATAAATCATTCATTTGTGTCTTTTGGACTGCTATGAATTCATCAACATAAAGAAAAAAAATGCTATTTTCCCTTTTTCTATTCTAGAAACACAGCCGAGTCTTTGTGTTTGAGTTTTAGGGTCCTTTGCCCCAGGAGGGATAACAGTGTCTTGTGTGTTTCCTAAGCTTTCTGTTGGGAAAGCTTGGCCCATACAAGGAAATGATACTAAGGCTTCTCTGCTTCCAAGGAAAGGAGAAGGTTTGCTTGGACTCCCAAGTACTTGATCCTTGCAAGACTGGGAGAGGGATTGGGGTTCTATGAGGAAGAGAAACCTTCACCAGCTTCCCCAAAGCACTCTAGCTATTGAAGGAGGCGGATGGGTACAGGGATGCCTGTGGAAGACAAGAGCCTTGGAAATAGCAGTGGGGATGTCCATGGCCAAGTCTGCAGAAATTAGGAACTCAGAAAGATTGTACTGTGGTCTACCTGGAGCCAGTGAAAGACCAGGTTGTGACAGAGGTGTCAGGTAGCAGAAAAGTGGATTTTTTAAAAAGATTTTATTTATTTATTTGAGAAAGAGCATGAGCAGAGAGAAGAAGGAGAAGCAGGCTCTTTGCTGAGTAGGGAGCCCGATGTGGGGCTCCATCCCAAGATTCTGGGACCAAGACCTAAGCCAAAGGCAGATGCTTAACGAGCTGAGCCATCCAGGCACCTCAGAAAAAGCAGGCGGATAATGGTGACCACTATAGTCCAAAGACACAGCACTCTCCATCATGTCCATAAGGTCAGAGCTCTTGTGCAAACCAATGGCGGCTGAGTTTTTATCCTGAATTGTTTATTGACCTTGGTAAACAGGAATTCAGAAATAGATTCAATATTATTTTAAATATCAAAACAATGTGATAAGTTGTTATGAAAAAACTGATACCTGTTTTAGGTTCCTTTACTAATTCATAAAGTGGGAATAATAATAACATCCATCTCAGAGATATTTGTTATAACCAAATGAGATATACTATGTAAAGTATGAAGGGCATTTCAAATGTTTTTCATACTATTGTAGATGCTCTCAGCCATGTTTATGATAGACTTGCTGGAGTGTTGACTAACCACTTCCCTTGCTGGAGTGTTGACTAACCACTTGCCCCAATGTCAACTCTCTCTCTTCACCTAAATAAGTGAAGGCTCAGTTCATTGCAGCCAGCAAGAATAATTCTATGAATCTTAGAAATAATAAGTTTCTTTTGTAAAATATGAACCTATGAAAGGGTTTTTTTCTAGGTTAAGTCTATTATTCTAGTCCAGGGAAATTGATTTAACCCTTTTCTGCATGCACACACACAAAAAAATGATCTTAATCTCTCCCTATGGGTTTGTTTGGGGGGGGGGGGTTTGTTTTGTTTTGTTTTTAACATTTCTCTTATTATCCATTCTAGGAATGACCTTTGAAGTTACAATGACTTTTAAACATGGCTATTGTGAATGCAGAAATCTAGCCAAACAATGCAGGAAACTATTCAGCCTAAAAGCCATCACTATGACTCTCTGGAAAGAATTATATTGTAGGCAAGGGGAATAGCTTAAAATTCTAACTTGGAGGGGTACCTGGCTGACTCAGTCAATAGAGTATGTGACTTTTGATCTCAGGGTTGTAAGTCTGAGTCCCACAGTGGGTGTAGAGATTAGTTTTTTTAAAAATCTTTTTTAAAAATAAAATAAAATTCTAACTTGGAGACTAAGAGAGATAATCAGATAACAGATAACATTTTGATGAGCGTCTAAAATATGCAAATGTACCACCCTTCTCAGAATTAGTAAATGGTCTGTAAACAATTTTTTAAAAATAACTAGGGGTCGGCAGCCCACGTGGCTCACCAGGTTTAGCACCGCCTTCAGCCTAGGGCGTGATCCTGGAGACCTGGGATCGAGTCCCACATCCGGCTCCCTGCATGGAGCCTGCTTCTCCCTCTGCCTGTGTCTCTGCCTCTCTCTCTCTCTGTCTGTCTGTCTGTCTGTCTGTCTGTCTCTCTCTCATAAATAAATAAATAAAAATTTAAAAAAATAACTAGGGGATTTCTTGATTCGCCAAACTTTTTATCCTGGAAATAATCACTCTCTAATATGCCTCACAAGAACCTTAGGAGGGAGATATTATTTGCTCCATTTGCACAAGAGAAAGGAGCTTAGGAATATTTAAGTAATTTTCTCCAAGTTCTAAGATGTAGGTAATGGCAAGGGTTAGGCCCCAAATCCATTTGAACCACAGTCTAGACTCAGTAGCAAAGCTCTAGGGTCATTCTTGCTTTCTGAACAGCAGCACTAAAAATCCTCTGCACCCTTTAAACTCTTATCTAACCTAACCCAATGCCTCCCTCAAACAGGAGTCTCAAACAAAGTCTACAGGGTCCAGGAAGGTAACACAAATGAGTTAATATGGGTCATATTTAAGAAAAAAGCCACGTTGTTCCACAGTATATAACCTGGCTATTATTCAGCTTCAGTCAATCATTGTCCTGAGAGAAGTTATTCTTAGTATTACCAGCCTCTAATTTTGTAACAGAAGCCAGAAATCTGGATTGTTGTGGAAGACACTCCAATTTTCAAATGTTGCCAATAAATGTATTGTTTTTGAAGAACATGACATGAAGAAATAAAAAAAACTTTTTAATTAAAAAAAACACTTCATGGGACAACATGCACAGGCTAACCTATGTGGACCATTAAACTATGCGCACCATGATTCAGGGGAAAAAGGAAGACTTGTTCAATTTTCTTACTTTTTTGATTACTGACAGACATTAGTTGACTTAGGTATAAGTAAATTACTTTTTTTTAAAGACTTTATTTATTTACTGGACAGAAAGAGCAAGTGAGCACAAGCAAGGGGAGTGGCGGGGGGAGAGGGAGAAGCAGGCTCCCTGCTGAGCAAGGACGATTTCGGGCTCCATCCCCAGGACATTGGGGTCATGTCCCAAGCCAAAGGCAAACACTTAACCAAACGAGCCACCCAGGTGCCCCAATAAATGACTTTCTAAACAACACAGTAAGAGAAAGGAGTAAGGCCCACAAGTACATGGTAGGAGACAAACAGCTCATTAATTGATGAGGAGTCTCATTTATATACATACCATGAAAATAACCTTTAGTGATCTTAAATCAGATTTTATTCCTTGACAACAGGGTAAACATTAAAAATGTTGTGTACCAATTACTGGAAACATAGAAATTATATTAAATTTATCCATATCTCCTTCAACAACAAATTTACTGGAATAATGTTAAGTCAAATCAAAATCAACTCATTCGTTTATGGCAAAAACTCTTATCTGCAGCCAGCCAAGAAAGTATTATCAGGTTTGGTAGTAGGTTTTTGTTTTCCCCCAGGAATGAAAACTTAAATGAAAAGCTCTCAGGCTGAATTATAACAAAAAAGAGAAAAAAATCCTATTTTCAAAAATCTCTCTTTGACTCTCAGATCTCTGAACTAGAGATAGGGCTGGAATGTGGGATGTAGATGGGAGTAGTAGTTCCAGAATCTTTTCAATGGATGTGCTTCTGAGCACAAAATTGTTTGAAGAAGTTTCCCAATATCATTCAATGGAAAAAAAATTTAATCTCTGGGCCTCAAAATAAGTACTGAGATAATACTTGTGTCACCATTTCATTTACATCAAGCATTCACTATAACTATAATATTTTCATTCGTCTCTTCTGGTTTTCCCCTCTCAACTCACATAATTTTTAAAATAGTGGCTGTGTTTGAAGCTTTGTAATTTAAATTACCATGGATGCATCATTGCATTTGTGAAGACATGGCTTTCAGAAAACATGTACTGAAAGACTAAAATATCAAAACAGTAAAAGTGCAGAACGAAATTGGTTTCAGAGACCCATTTTCTCTTTGGGTTCATATCTAATACAATCACTTCATTCTCAAGTTAAGAAAGAATCACCTCCTTCTATACAAATGCAACTCTGAAAGTCATTATTTTGTGTAATGCCCAACATGGAGCTTGATACATAATGAGTAGACCAGAAATGGAATTGCTGAACTATGGTGCCAACTATATAGCAAGTATTTTGTAAAACCCGAATTTTAAACAGCATTAGGTCAAAATGTTTACTCTTTGAACTTCTGTCTTTTTATTTACTTATAAGTATCTTTGATCTGGCTTGAGACACACAGAGCTGAGACCTTAAAGGAGTTTTAGCACACATTGAATAGGGAGTCAAACAGTATGCTAAGTGAAATAAGCCAGACAGAGAAAGACAAATACCGCATGGAAGCACTTATATGTGGAATCCAAATAAGAGTCAAACTCATTAAAACAGAGCAGAGAAGTGGGTGTCAGGGGTTGGGGTGTAACAGAAGTAGGGAGAAGTTGGTAAAAGATATTTGCATTTTTTAAGATTTTATTTATTTATTCATGAGAGAGAGAGGCAGAGACATAGGCAGAGGGAGAAGCAGGCTCCCTGTGAGGAGACTCCCCATTGAGCAGGGAGCCTGATGTGGGACTCAATCCTACGACCCCGGGATCATGCCCAGAGCCAAAGGCAAATACTCAACCACTGAGCCACCAAGGTGCCCCAAGGTTGGTAAAAGAATATGAACTTTCAGTTATAAGATGAATAAGATCTGAGGATCTAATGATCCAATGTATTACATGATCACTTTAGTTGGTAACACTGTATTGTATAACTGAAATTTGCTGAGACTATAATTTAAATGTTATCATCAAAAAAATTAATATGTGAGGTGAGGAATGTACTAATTAAACCCATGGAGGGAATACTTTCAAAATGTACATGTATATCAAATCATCACATCACAGTTTAAATATCTTACAAATTTACTCATCAGTTATACTGTAATAAAGCTGAAAAAAAAAAATACGGAGCCAAAGGCAGTAAATGATTATATGAACTAAGTCAAAATGTGGATAAGGGTCTTACTATTTCTAAATGCTTCAAACTATGTTAGGAGAACATTTTTCTTTTTCTTTTTCTTTTTTTTTTTTTTTTGAGAACATTTTTCATTGCTAAAATTGGCATATATAATTTTTTAAATTAATGTTTTTCTTATTTTAACCAGAAAAGGGAGAGTGAAATCAAAGGAATTTGCACTTCAAAAGAATTTTTTAGCGACTTTGGAGGCAAAGAAAAAGAGCAGCTTCATATGATGAGTTGTCATATTAAAAAAAGAAATAGTAGCTAATGAATGGGAATACAGAACCTTGGGACAACTATCACTATATTCGTAGAAAGCTGTTAGCTATTTTAAATATAAAATGGCACATGTTTTCTATAATTAATTTAGGGATTTTAAAAACCATAAAATTGCAAGAGCTGTATTGGCTCTGGTGAGCCTATAAGAATGCCGTATTTCCATGGCAAAGCCTTAAATAACACTTCGAAAGGTGAAAATCATGGCAAAAGATCAAAGAATGAGAAATAGGTGGCAGGCTATAGTCAGTTTTACATCAATGGCATTCAGCCGCCTCCTCCTCCTATGTCTTGATAAAAACCCATTAATTCCCACTCCCTTCTGTGCTAACATTCAAGAAAAATATTCTTGGACCTGCCTTGAACAGAGAGGAGCAGAAGTGTAGAAACATGCTGAACATCTGAAATAGCTGTGAACAACTCATAGCTGTGCATCTGTCACCCGCCTCCATCCCTGTACAAGGTCCTTGCAGAGCCCAAAGGAAAAATGATCATCCCCTCTACTGCCTGCGGTGGAAAGAACATCAGATAAGGGCACATAAAAAGGTTATACGGTGACCAAACAGCAGACAGGCATTTCTAACCCTGGGCTCGTGGCAATAATCATAAACCTACAAGCCCCTGTATTTTTCCATATAATTTGGACAATACCCACAGGGTAGATGTTTATCTGTGACATTTCTTAAATAAATTTGCTTATTTTGGAAAAACCAGCAAAGTACGAAAGGACAAAGCTGGAGGATTAAATATGACCATGTAAAAATGTAAACCTCTGCCCTACCACTACCTGTTTCAACTCTTACCTTAATATCCGTAAAACATAGCACTTCAGGGCCTTATATATAGATGGCACCTAGCCAATCGACATCCTTCCAAGTAAACTTTTTAAATTAAAGAGTAAGGGGCACCTGGGAGGCTCAGTGGTTGAGCACCTGCCTTTGGCTCAGGACATGATCCTGGGGTCCTGGGATACAGTTCTGCATCAGGCTCTCAGTGGGGAGCCTGCTTCTGCCTCCGCCTATGTCTCTGCCTCTCTCTGTGTGTCTTCATAAATAAATAAATAAATAAATAAATAAACAAACAAACAAATAAATAAATAATCTTAAATGAAGTAATTAATTAAAGAATAAAATATATACACAAATCACTAAATATACAGTTAGATGAAGAGTCAGAATATTATCAACTTCCCAGAAGCTTCCCTCATGACCCCTTTGGTTACTCTCTTCCCCCAAGGGTAACCACTGTTCTGGTTTCTAATCACATAGGTTTATTTTAAAAAGTATATATTTTAATAAACTTAAATTACATCTTTGAGTACTTGGCTCCAGATATAAACTGCAAATATGTTTTGAGCCAATCTAGCTATCTCAGGCATTCATTGACCACTCAGTTACACTGAATACTATACAGTGAATACCATTTTGGAAGTCCCCAGATTTCATCCCTGCTCTGCCACTAATTATTTGTGAGATCTAAAGGGAGTGACTTTTCCACTTTGGCTTTTAAATTCCTCTTTGTAGGGACACCTGGGTGGCTCAGTGGTTGAGCATCTACCTTTGGCTCAGGTAATGATCCCAGGGTTCTGGGATTGAGTCCCGCATCGGGCTCCGTGCACAGAGTCTGCTTCTCCCTCTGCCTGTGTTTCTGCCTCTCTCTCTGGTCTCTCATGAATAAATAAGATCTTTAAAAAAAAAATCCTCTTTGTAAAGTAACTACATTTAACTAGAAAAGGTACAAGGTCTCTTCTGAAAGAACAGACTCATCAGAATGGAAATATGGATATATACTTTCAACTACACACCACTTTCATATATATATATTCAAATACAACATTCATATCCATTCAATTGAATGTATATTCAATTATACATAACTATATATAAATATGTAATTTAATTCCATTGTACTTAATTATATATATAATTTGTAACTTTATAGAGAGATTTATAAAATATTGTGCCTATTTACCTTACTTCAAAGACAAATATTTTTGATGGCACTATGGCAGTATACATGGATAATAAGAGCATAGAAAGGGTCCCTGTTGTCATGCTGTTTCTAGTCTTACTCTAACTTAAGCAAAGAAATTAATGAGTAGGGACGCCTGGGTGGCCTCAGCGGTTGAGCATCTGCCTTTGGGATCCCCAGGTTGTAATCCCGGAGTTCTGGGATTGAGTCCCACATCGGGCTCCCTACAGGGAGCCTGCTTCTCCCTCAGCCTAGGTCTCTGCCTCTCTGTGTGTCTCTCATGAATAAATAAATAAAATCTTTTAAAAAATAAAATCTTAAAATTTAAAAAAAAGAAATTAATGAGTGATTAATAATGTAGAAAAGGAACATGGCACTGAATATATAATGGGTCATTTTTTCCCAAAGAGACACAGAATTCAAAGAAATAAGAGAGCTCTACATAGAACTTCAAGGTAGAGAAAAATTACCTATAGTGCCCCGAGCCTTGATAATCTTTGCTTTTTCCCTATTCAGTGAAAATTTCTCTCCCCCAAAGTGCTCAGTGCCCTTATTTCTCTAACAAAACCTGTTATTAAGATTAATTTATTCTCATTAATGTGTTAATGGTTGCCAAGCCTGAATATTTTTTCTCACAAAAGTGTTTATACTGACCAAGACATTTTGATTTTAAGGAGTGAATTTCTGGTTACAGAATTTCACATATCAGAGAGTCAGGAGGGCAGGACATCTTGTAGACAAGAAACAACTAAAATCACCCTATTCAGGTAGCCACTAAAGCAACCTTCTCTCCTAATATTAGTGGCCACTCTTTATTGAGTGCTTAAACTCAGCCAACATTGTACCAAGCTCTTTACATACATCATCTTATTTACTTCCACGGGCACTATTATCATTTTATTTCACAGATGAAAACCCTGTTAGTGTGCTCAGGGGCACACAAGAAATGGTACTAAATCCCACATTTGCCTTTCTGAAAGGCCAGCCTGACCCTGGGTTTGGCAGCAGTTGCCAGCCAAAGGCAAAAGTAAAGGTCAAAGTTCCCTAGAGCAGTACCAGGAAGAGAACTCACTCTTCTGGATCATTGGTGGTGAAGGGCTGAGAGGCAAGAAAATACAGCCACTCTTTTTTGTGCTGCTGGTGGCTCTGGCCTCCCTCCTTTGTACTAGACCCTTTCAGAAGCTGCATTAATGTTTTGAAGGCCCTGATAAGCTAAAGAGCCACAAGATTCTAAAGGTGCATTGAAATACTGTTCCCAAAGGTCTACACAGATCAACCTGCTGGGCAGCCCCAACTTATAAAGTCATTCCCAGCCAACATGCCATAGAAGCTTCTGAGAATAATAGGGCTTCAGCTACAAATCAAGAGCAGCCTCCAAACATCCTTAACAGCGTATAAAACTTCCAACACTCCCCCACTGAACACAAGCACCTGACCGTGTCTCCCAATTCTTAGAAGGAAATACCGCAGACACTCCAAAGAGCCTGTTTTATACTGCTGGTAGAACTGGAAAGCCCTGAGGCTTTTCACAGGGCCATTTACTAAGCAAGGGTTCTAAGTACTATGCTGAGAAAGAGAACATAGCTTGGTAACAAGCAACCCCCAGCACTTAGCACCCAGGCATCTCTAATGCCTAATGATTCCAAAGGATATGAAGGAACATTCTAAAAGTGCTCAAAACCAAATGAATTTGAAGCCTGGGTACAGCTCCCACAGTGCTTGGGATGGGAGGGGATGCTGAACCCTGCAGCAGAATGCAGCAACTCTAAAAAGTTTGGGATCATTGGCTACTCATTGAAGCTGTATCTCAACATGTGATGATTGCACTGGTGTCAGAAAGATTACTGACATTTTGTCCAGAATGGTATCAGTGTCAGTCCAACATAATGGAAGGGTAAATTTGGGGCCACAGAAACCCACAATAATTATACAGATTCATTTGAGGCAGTTCTGTTTATAGTATGACAAAATTAAGTCTAAAATTAAATTCAAACAAATGAAAATATGTACATTCCAAGTCAGGAGCTCAGAAATGAATGAAATCAAGCTGCATTGTTTTAATCCAAACGAGGTTTTCAAAATGTTATTCACAAATATCCAGTTTTATCTATTTTATGGTATATTTTATTCTGGGCCATAACATTGCTATGGTTTGCCTTAGGGGCCATGATATGGCTGTGGCTTGGCTTAAGTGAACCACCAGCTTCCAAGGAGATTTATCAGGGAGTGAAAGATAAACAGAAGTCAGTGGTATGTTCAGGGTTGTTGGACAGGTTTTGAAGGAGGAGGAGAAGGGGCATCAAAGACTTGCTCACCATCAGAGGTGAGGACGCCCAACTTCTCTGCGTTCCATTTCCTCTAATCTGGATTGGCATGTCTGACCAAATTCCTGCTTTCAGTGCCACTTTTAAAATCCTAAGAGATGAGAACATCAGCACACTATCTATTATATTTTTAAAGGATGGTCTTAATTAAAAATGAAGCAGATCTATATTGACAGATACAAAGCAACTGCCAAGATACATTATTAAACATTAAAACAATGAAAGTTACAGAATGTCATGTATCCTGTGCCATTTGTGTATTTTTTCTTTAAAGGAAGAGGAAGGTATACATAAACACTTTTGTATGCACACATATGTCTAGATTCTAGAAAGATACATTGGAAAGAGGTATAGATAAGGGAATTGTGGGACTGAGATATCCATCTACACTATATGCCTTTTGTAGTTTTATCTTTTTTCTGGTTGGAAAAGGAAATCATGAAATAAAATGCAACATTTAATTGAGAGCTATATTTTCCAGACTAGTATTCGACCAATAGGATTTTGAAATTTTACACAAAGTACTGTGCAGAAACAAAGTCACCCAATGATGTCTTACATAGCTAATCAAGCTCAGCCCAAGAAGATTTTAAAGGTGCAAATGTCAGGCCATTTTCAATAAACCTGCTTCTTTTGCTTTTTTAGTCTTCATTTTCTCCTTCGATTTTCTAAAGATTAAAATCTTCAAGGTAGTGAAAGAGTAAGCGTGTTATTGTGTTAGTTATTAAATATAATTGTTCCCCTCACTCTCTGGAGAGAAAATTACAAAGAAAATCTGAAGTCATTTAAGATTTATTTCTCTTTCCCTAACTGGTTGTGAATACGGATCAAGATTGACACCCAGTGGCCAAATTTAATCCTTTCTTTTTTTCCACTGAAGTTCTCTTTCTGTGTAATTAGCCATTTTCTAAAAATCTCCCTTTATCTGTTTTCAACTGAAACTGTTATTGAAGGGAGACAAACCCTAAGAGACTCTTAATCCTAGGGTTGCTGGAGGGAAGGGAGGTGGGGGGATGGGGTAACTGGGTGATGGACATTAAGGAGGGCAGGTGATGTGATGAGCACTGGGTGTTATACAAGACTGATAAATCAGTGAACTATACCTTTGAAACTAATAATACACTATATGTTAATTAACTGAATTTAAATAAATATTTTAAATGTTATCAAAATCTACAATCTAGTGTATTGTAGCTTATAAAACCAGATTAAATTAGTCTTATATCACACATAATTAATAGACTTATTTCTGTATCCTCTTTTTTTGTCGTTGAATTTTTTTACCCAACATTAAAAACCAAATGGGGGAGGGATGCCTGGGTGGGCTCAGTGGTGGAGCATCTTTCCGCTCAGGGAGGGATCCAGGGCTCAGGGTGGGATCAAGTCCCACATCCGACTCTCTGTAGGGAGTCTGCTCCTCCCTCTGCCTATGTCTTTGATTCTCTCTGTGTGTCTCTCACGAATAAATAGATCTTTAAAAAAAAAAAAAAAGAAGAAGAAGAAGAAGCAAATGGGGGCTCAGGTGAAGGGATAAGCAAAATGAGTGAAGGAGAATGGGAAATACACCTTTCCAGTATGAATAAGTCACAGGGATGAAAGGCACAGCATAGGGAACATAGCCAATGGTATTTTAATAGCCTTGTATGGTGATTGGTAGCAACACTTGTGGTGAGCACAGTATAGACTTATCCAATAACTAAATTGTACACCTGAAACCATATAACATTGTGTTTCAACTATACTTCAAATGAAAAAAAAAAAAAAAAGCAATTTGCCCTCACTTGACAAAACAATGTATTCAATTTTTAGTAGAAACTAATGGAACAAAATAGAATTATATAGCAAACCTAATTAGAGGACAAGATAATTTATATCCTTAACTTTTCCTGTAACAAATAGCAAAATTACCTATTCTGATTGGTAAATTACTTATAAATAATTAAACATTAGTTATTTTAATTTTGAAATACTGAGGGTGACATAATTGTCCAAAAATATTAGGAAGCCCTATCAGAACTGAATTGTACTTCTATTTAAAGAGGAGAAAAAAACGTATAAGATATATAATTTTGTTGTGTGATCTCTTACATGAGCACTCTGGAAGCTTTGTGATATGGTTAGATAAAATGTGTATTGTAGCATCCATTTTAATTGTTCTAAAAAATAGAAAAAAATCCTTGATTTTTATGAAGTTAATATTTTAGTAAAGACATATGACATGTTCAATACAGATTACCAAACAGGGAAGTTGGGAATTTAAGAATCAGAAAGATCAAAGTCCAAATTCTGGCAAGGCAATCTGGGCAAGTCTCAGCATTTTATTAACTTCAAATCCCTTCTATAAAATAGAGCTATTAATCCTGCCTCACAGAACTGTGGTGAGGATTAAATGAGATACAATTTAAAATGTTTATCATGTTCCTGGCACATAAATATATAACAGTATCTATTATTATTATGAGAATAGCAGAAACAGCAAGATAACTAAAGTCAAATCCACATGAAGTAGATATCTCTTGAATCAATTTTCCATCTACCTGCTTCGATACAGGTGAATAGTGGTCTCAGATAATCTGAAAGTATAAATAATCCAAAAGATCAAATCCAAATAAAATCATTTTCAAGTTGGTTTCTATTATACAATATTTTTATGGCCTATTTATACCTTCATGATCATTTTTTAAATAAAAAATCTAAATTAGATTTAAAAATGGGGGCTCTCCAAACTTTTCTCCTTTCAGGAAAAAGCAAGAATAGTGCATATTCTATAAAGCTCCATATATGATATATGTAAATTACTTATAAATCATAAAGACATACTATTGACTATGTACATTATAAAATATGCCCAAAATAAAAATGTTTAAAGTATGAGATAAATATAAATCAAAGTGGAGACACTCTTTTCTATCTCACAATGGAGTATTTTGCACCCACCTGGGAGGTGGAGGCCTCTGGAGGCCATTACCCTAACAGTTCTCTGACTTCTCACCAATATAAAGTGTACAGAAACTGATTAGTGAGCTGGCACAGTTGAACAAGCGAAGGATTTGAGGACCCCAATCCTTTCCCTCACTGGAGACTGCTCTTCTGTTTAGGTCTGGGGCGGCCTTGGCAAGTCTCTTCATCTCTTTGAGCCTCCGGGCCCTCTTCTATCAAAGAGAGGTGATTATACCCACAAATGATACTATCCATAAAACACAGTGCTTGGAGCAGAGTATCATTATTACCAAGAGGTGAAAGAAGCTTTCAAAGGTCACTTAGGACACTACAGCTAGGATGACACAGTCCACCAGACTTTAAGTCTGGGAGACTTGCCAAAAGCCACACAACTAGCTACAGACAAATCCAGAACCATCCTGTTCTCTTTACTGAGCTCTTAACTACCTCAAAAAGTGTGCTGTCAGGCAAGTTTTCCCTGGGATTAGGAATTTAAATTCTGCCATAAAATCTCCCATAAATTTTACCCATCTGTAATCTACATGGAGGTACAATTAAAGGTACAATTACCAATATACTCATTATATGGCCAAAAAAAAAAAAAAAATCCCACAAGTCACAGAGGAAATTGTGCCCTAGTTACAACGCCAAAAGTCCCTTCAAAACATTTTATTTTTGAATCTACACAAGTGGAGGGGCACCTGGATGGCTCAGTGGTTGAGCCTCTGCCTTTGGCTCAGGTTGTTAACCCCAGGGTCCTGGGATTGAGCAGTGAATCAGGCTCCACGAAGGGATCCTGCTTCTCCTGCCTGTGTCTCTGCCTCTCTCTGCATCTCTCATGAATAAATAAATAAAATCTTTTTTAAAAATCTACACAAGGGGAAAAACTCTGGTCTAGAAGAAATGCTACATAGATTCTAGTTCCAATTGTGATGTGAACAAATCACTTGATCACTCTATATTTTCCTAATGTATTAAGCAGAAATGATAATATATTTATGGCAAGGATAGCATACAATAAACAATAATATAGGTAGTGAAAGGATTCTATGAATAACAATCATTATTGCTAATGCCCTCTCTTCCTGAAACAGTAAAATTGCAACACACACACACATATTTGAGAATTCAGTATCTTCCCAGACCAAAAGAAAGATCTGGTCCCTTTAGAGATATAGACCATAGACTACTCCACTAGGCCACAGGTTTCACCAACAAAAGCATTGGCATTTTTGCCTTCTCTGATCACTCTTTTTGTCCTCTGACCGCTATAGGGGCTGGCCTCTGAGTTAGGCCCATTCTGAGATATTCTTTATCGGCAGCCCCAGGCCTTCCAGCCTGTAACAAGATGTGTGGTTTGCTAGGAATGAGCCTTGGAATCCCACATAGCCAGGTCACAGTATTTCCTACCTGACTTCTCCCTGACCAAGTCATCTCAGTCCTTCAGACTGAGCATCTGCCTTGATTCAACTGTTTGGAGCTCTCATCCTTTACTAGGACCAATGTCTTAACCAATTAAGAATGGATGCCATATTGTGGGTCTACTACTATGCTGGATATTTTACATATAGCATTTCCAATCCTTATAACAATCTGTGAGGTAATGATTATTATTCTACTTTACTGTTATAGAAATTGAGACTCAGAGAGATTAAGAAACTTATTAAAGTCACACAGGTAAGATGGGAAAATGCCCAGAAAATCGTTTCAGTCTGGCTCCAAATCACATGCTCTTTCTAAAATATTTCACATCCTGATTCCCTGCCTAGTTCCTGCCTAATCTATCCTCAGGATCTGGATCCTGTTTATTATAATCTTGTAGGGGTCCTGCCAGGAACTACTGGACTGGCATACACAAAACAATTTTCTGCTTCTGGACTTACCTACTAAGTAGAGCACATATTAGAGCCCGCAGAAGCACTCTCCTAAACATGTATGTACCTCAGTTCACTAACTGCCTGACAAGCTCATATTGCTACACTCTTTAGACACAAAGTGTTGTGTTGCATGGCCTCCCCACCTGTACACTTTCATTTCTGTCTCATCTCAATCCCAGCTTCCTTCTGCTTCAGGCCAGCCCATGTACCTGAGGTTCCAGCATGTTTCACATTTAAGCCTGCCTTAGTTGCATGCAACACACCCAGCACCTTATTCTCTCCCTAAAATAACAACTTAAGGAACTAACAAATTATTCACTACCTTGGAAAATACTATATTTCATTGGGATGGATAATTGTGCATATGCTTTATTTAAAAAAAGGACCTCTATGTCCAACATGGGGCTTGAACTCATGACCCCAAGATCAAGAGTCATATGCTCTACTAAATGAGCCAGCTAAGCACCCTTTGAATGGAGAACTGTGATTCACCTTTAAGGGTGGGGGGGGAAGCCCGGCAGATATTTAGGCTATCTTTTTAAACGACGACAAAACAGTCATTTGAATTGAAAACATCTGTATCAAGAAAGCAAAAATCTTTTTAATCTCTATAGATACACAGGGGTCAGAATGGGATGGTGCCCCCTCCCAAGCTTTGTAAAATTCAGAGACACTGAGCCTCAATAGAGGGCAATAATCCACATGAAATTTTAATATGCTTCCTCTAATTCTCCAAGTTCAGAGAAATAAAAAAAGCACCACAATCACATTTTTACAGGCATTTTAAAAAGATATATAGAAAGCATAAATTATGATATTGTAAGAGTTAACCTTGCAGATCTTACAGAATAGGAATCACACCATACATTTGGTACAGGTCACTTTACTGTAGCTTTAAAGACCTGGTTTAAAAGAAACATCTTATACTCTCATGCTCTAGTGAACAAAGCTATCCCCAAAGTTGGATAGCTATGATCCCAACAATATAAATTTAGGAAACAGTTTAACAAAATTCAGACCCATAGCAGAAGGTAAGCACAAGACTCTTGCAAAGTGGCTTCTACTCCTAAATTAAAAAATAAAATGTGAATGTGTTTCATCTGAGGCACTTGTGCAGCAATTATTTATACAACTATTAACGAAGTTAGATGGGAATAACTCTGTTCCCATCACCAAAAAAAAGTGTCCAGAGAAATGTTCCAGCCCCATATGACACCTTTGCTCTAATTAGACTTTATGGTGATCACACATACTTTTTCTGTTCCTGTCTAGTGACTTGACCAAGTATCAAATATCAAAAATGGAGTTTGTCTGAGGCAAGATGATTCTGTGAGACCAGGTAGATGGGGAAAACATACTGCCTTAGAATATGTTTTTACTTCAACAAGTGACAGTGTTTAACTTTGGTTGGCATGGTCTCTTCTGTGTCAGACACTTAGAGTCAAATACGCTACCCTATTTGTGAAGACCAGTAGAACACGCCTCCGGCAGCACTTGTACAGCAGCCAAATTGCTAAGAGAATCTTAAAGGGTAGAGATCAGAACTAATCAGCATCAGGGACCTAGCAAAGCAGCTAGAGTCTACTCAAAACTTCAGACTTCAAAGAAGACAAAAGTTGGTTTCCACACAAGTTCCCATCAATGTTGACAAGGTCATGGTTGTCAACCTGTATCAGGCCTTTTTCATGACTTGCTACTATAATAATATTGTGTGTTTAGAGAAGATTTTCATGCCAAGGAACCACTCTGATTCTTTTTAATTTGCCATCAAAAAACATCAGAAGTCTTCTAGTTAAATATAGAAACTGCCCTTTACATTTTCCTAAGCCTCTAGGAGATGATCTCTATTGACGTTATCAGAAGGGAAGTCATTCTGGATGTCCTGGAGCACAGGGAGTACAGGTGCCCTTGACCTCTTATAATTTGGTGTTGATATTTTCGTTCTTTTATGCTCCTGTTGTCCTCTGGTTCAGTAATGGGAGAGTGAGCAGAGGAAATGTCAAGGGATCCCACAGTAGTTTTGCATTCATAGGAATTCTCTTGCCTTAAACCTGCACATTCTTTGCCCTGTAGCCCATAAATAATAGGCTGCACAGCAGCATCACCGAAGCCACTGATTTTCAAAGACAAATAACCAATAAATTTTGATTAAAAATTCATAGTTCCGTATCAAACCTCTGCTACAATAATCACAGCGTCACATCATTGGTTAGCAACACGTGGATTACCAGATACTAATATTTTGACAATTCACTGTTGAAAGATAATTTTCAAAGAAACGTAAAACCATGACTCTCATACAGATACAAAAATGAATGTGTATTAAGGATTTTATTTAATTCAATGAGGAAACTGAGGTTTTGCAACCAATTCAAAGCAGAAGTCAAAAAATGCCCAAATTTACTTGGAGTAAAGAAATAAGAAATGAATGTGCAAATGAAGGCAAAACTAGCTTCTTCCACAGTGGAGGAGGGTGGTCGGTGGAACCTCTACTAGATAAGACAAAATTTACGTGTCTATAGACAAGAATTTTGTTTACAGGACTATAAGTTATCTACAATTTATAGAATTGTAAAAAGAAGCAGATAACATAAAAGGATGTCCCCTACACAGTGCATAGTTTTTCACTGAAGCACAAAATTGTTCCTACGTCTGCATTTATACCAACTTGAAATTAAGGAAGTGATGGATAAGTAACTGTTGTCCAAATAAACAGCCTGAAAGAATGGCACAAATTATCAAAGATCTTTCAAGGATCCTGATCAATAAGACTTCTCCAGTTTCATACCATTAAAATGTCACTCCGTGTTCAACAATAGTAGTAAATACTATTATGTGATTAATGATACAAATAATTAGTTCCAGAATGCTGGCTAAACCATTGTATTCCATGTTCCTTAAGGAGCTACTGCCCAAAACTGTTGGAGACATTGCTCTATCTGCACCTAAACTTCACTCTTGTTTTTTCTTTTTAACCACAAAAGTAAGATCTGTAGAACTGAATAAAAAAGAGCTCCTGGCTCTTGGAAGCATAACTGAGATAAGGACTCTTATGTACAATGTTCCAAGTTCAAAAGAGTGTTTAGAACTGCCATATCGATTGACAATAAGTTCTTCCTCCAGCATCTCCTCTAGTGCCATTTGGCTTTGGTTTTCCTCACTTTTATCCTATTCTATTCAGTTCCACCAACTAAGATCTCACAACACCACAAAGCGAAGGAAAGAATAATTCCTCTCTAGTCATAATTGCTGACATGGAGTCAGCTGACATTTCTACACTTCTTTGTATAGCTCAGAGACAGCCTTATAAATGTCATGACCTTCCTTGACATTATGAGCCAAATGAAGACCAGTGGAAATATATGCCGTGCACCTGCCTAACGTTGACAAGTGGCAGGATCATATTTTTAAAATATTAAACGTATCCAGTTTTGGTCTCATAACATTTAGTAATTCCTAGTTTCCCTTAGGCTTCCTACCTATAGCCTAGAACACAGTGGCCAACTGAGTTGCTTCATCAGCTCTCAGAAGACACAAACCACTTCAAAGCAAAAGCAAAGGACTAAGGGGAAGCAACTTCCAGGGTATCTTGGGCAAAGGCACAGCAGGACCACCCTCCCCTCGGGACAGTAGGAGACAGAAACTCTCACACCACTTGCCTGCGGTATGGGCCAGGTCTAGGCCTTCAGGGAGCAGACGAAGACAGCTGCCCTGGAAGCCCGATTCACTGCCCCGGGACCTACTCTGGCTCCTACTCTGGCTCCTACTCCAAGTCCCTGTGGGGTCTCAGCCGTCATTGGGCTACTCCCCAGAGTAGCCACATACCCTTCCCCAGGGTTCTCCAAGGACCTATACCATTTGGCTCAGGGCCTGGTGGAGAAAAAAGAATATGTAATGAGTTGCTTCAAGACCCTTGGGCTGACCTTGAACCAGTATCTGTAGTATTAACCAACAGTACAGCAATACTCAAACATTCACAGACAACAAAGGAAGATACTTTTGTTAACATTTCTGAAATTCGCCTGAAGCTTCATGTGTCAGGAACATCTTGGACACAACTTTTACTTGTGTAATTGAGTTGAACCTTAAGATGGTGACTTTGAATTATTTGGATTTTCTTGGTATTTTTCATCATATCAAGTATTGTTGATATTAGAGAAGACATACGATAGAATAATTTGCAATATTTAGCTCCAGGAATGCCTACCACATTTTAGAAGATTTATAGTTTCCAAATATTTATATAATGGACATTTTTGTCTTTCAGTAGTTTTCCGTTTTAAAATAAAACATTTTGTCTTTCTAGAAAAAATTTAAAAGGAAAAGAAACTAAGTCACAAGTGCTTGATAAGGTACAGTGATGGTTTTGTTTTGAATTGCAATAAGGTTTGACTTGCAAGATATCAACCAAAGCCCAAAAGATTAAGCAAAGAGTTTTATATTAGCCATAGCGACAGTGCCATATAAAAAGTAAGGGCAGATTAGTACCCCTACAAGGAGGATTAAAGATCTAAGTTGGGGAAAGGAGGAAAGTTCAAATGCAAGTGAAAAGTCTGCACTTTGGTTCCTTCCTTTTATCCTGGATGAAATTCAGGCAGTCTCAGACTTTTCTGGTCATTTTCAGATAATAAAAAGCCCAAATGTTTACATCAAGTTGCAAACCAAGTCTCAATTCAGGAAATGAAAGTGTGCAATCTCAAGTAATTACCAATTTTACAGTTCAATTTCTCCCCTCTTTCAACTGAGGTCTTTGTAAGTGGACTCAAAGCATGGAACATGATGCTATTTCCCCACCATAGGCTTCTACGCCATCTTGCTGTCTTGCAAGGTGTGTTTTCTGGCTCATCAAGGGTCAAAGCAGGAGAAAGAGAAAAGGGAAAGGGGAACCAGGAGGGGGAAGAGGAAAGCTAGTATTTGATCAGGACTGTCAATGGTCTTTGCCCTCTGGTCTGACAGATGTCTAAGGCTGGCTCTAATTTATAATCCCTTTTATGAGCCTCTTCAAAAATCTGCACTGGGAATATTCAGTTTTATTTCTAGTCTTGATGGATGCATTTTTCTCTGCCTAGCCACAGTCCATTCTCTCCCTTGGGTTCCCATCAGGTTTAGACAAGATTTAAAAGAGCCATAGGTCTGTTCTTTCTCCCAATGACTATATCTGATGGAGTAAACACACACTTGCATCCTTTGCTCCCACCTTGCATCAGCTATCCAGTCCACATTCCTGCCTTTCACATTTTTCAGTCAGAAGTCACACACCAGTCCACACTGCCACCCTCCTCCTCACAAAACTGCTTGACTCACGTATCAAGATTTCTAAGGAACTCTTCTCACCAGGTTTGAGGTGAGGGAAAACAAGGCAGGAAGAGCTTACAACAGAGCTCTCTTCAAAGACATCCTCTATCCAATCCTCTCTTCCCATTTCCAAAGCTATCCTTTAGAACTTCAATAGGGGAAAGGTTTAGAAATTTCCTTTGAAATTTTACAAATTCTACTCTGTGATCTCACAATCCACTCTGCCATCTGGCATTTGTCATTTTAGGATCCCAGCTTAAACTTCCATTTATAGATCCTATTACAAGTGTTTTCTACTATTAGAGGAAACAAGGATTCATGAACAACCATAGCTTCAGGTATAGAAAAGAAAAAAAAAAGAAAGTTAAATTTTAACACATTTAAGTTATGACTAAAACCTTAATTCTTAGTTACCTTCAGTATAATACATGCATATAATATGAGAGTCCCACAAAACAGGAGTCCACAAAAAAAAAAAAAAACTCAATGGAAACATAAAGCAACTTTCTGGAGAAAAAGCAATAGAATGAAGGGGTAAGCAAGTTGGCAACCATCTGCTAGAAGGTCAGGTGTCCTCTCCCCCATCAACATCAGAATAGTTTATGTACCCATAGTTCTGCAACCCCAGAAAGATGAATGGAGAATAATTATGGAGAATAATAAGTTGATGCCTACTGCTCCATCTGTATCTTCAATGGAAGCAAGAGATAAAAATGTTCACAGCCAAAAAAAAAAAAAAAAAACCAATAAACAAAAAACAAAAACAAAACAAAACCCAAGACAGCCACGTCAGGAGCAACAGGAAAGAGAAATGATGGTTCAAATGGAGTGAACTTGGTGTGCCTGGCTGGCTCAGTTGGAAGAGCATACGACCCTAGATCTCTAGAGCTCAGACTCGTGAGTTTGAGCCATACATTGGGTGTAGAGATTACTTAAATAAACTTAAAAAAAAAAAAAACTTTTAAAAAATGGAGTGAACTTGAAAGAAAATTCTGATTTACAAGATTTATGGTTCGCTGGTCATCTCAGGATATGCTGGGTGACACCAAGGACTGAGTGTGCCTATAAGCTTAAATACCTGCCTTTATTTGGAGTTAAGGGTATTATTTGCAAATTAGACAAGTGAGTTGTGCCGCTTGGAGTCCCATAAATTTTGTGTGAACTTAGACCCCTAATGTTTGATATGGTTCCATTTATTAATCTTCTTAACATAACAGTATTAAAAACACTGTTTCAGGGCACCTGGGTGGCTCAATTGGTGAAGCATCTGCCTTCATCTAGGTCATGAGACCAAGATCCTGGAATCAAGCCCTACATCAGGCTCCCTGCTCATTGGGAAGCCTGCTTTTCCTTATTCCACTCTCCCACTTGTGCGCTCTCGTGCTCTCTCTCTCTCTCATAAATAAATCTTAAAAAAAAAAAAAAAAAAAACACACTATTTTATATGTCACCAAGGGCACTAGGTAAGGGGACCTATGCCACTCAGCAATATTCCATGAAAGCTGGAGAAGCTCATGAAAAACTGGACAGAATAAGAGAACATTAGTATTCTAATTCTTTTGCATTCTTATGGTTCCTGTTAAAGCAATATACACGGAGGAGAGTTCTCAGAGTGGTATCAGAACGATTAAGAACCACCACACAAAGCCTTGCTCATGGCTTATCTGTGTGTTTAGAAATTTTGCTTCCACTCTGTGGTACTCTCTCAACCCAGCTTTCTTCCCCTGGAATCCAATGAATCTACTCTCTTTGATCCCTTCTATTTTATTTACTCTTGTCACGCAGCAAATTACTCCAAAATTTAGCAATTTAAAACAACCATTTTACTATGCTCATGAATCCCGTGGACCAGGAATTTCAACAGAGCACAGTGAAAGACTTGCCTCCACTTCCATGATATTTGAGATCTCAGATGGGAAGACTCAACAGCTAGGATTGACTCTGTCAGAGGAGAGAAAGAAGTTCTGGAATTAGCTGGAGGTATATTCAGTCATATGTCTGGCTGGTGATGCTGCCTGTCAGACCTTAGCTGGTGCTGAGCACCTACACATGGCCTCTTGTGTGGCCTGGATCTTCTCCCAGCATGGTGGCATAGGAACTTACATGATGGCTCAGGGTTCCAAAAGCTGAATGTACATCACCCTTTTGGCCTAGCTTCAGAAGTTACACAGCATCACTTCTGCTGCATCTATTGGTCAAATGAGTCACAAGCCAGCTGAGATTCAAAGGGAAGGGATACATACCCTCTTGATAGGAGGGGTAGCAAAAAAAAAAAAAAAAATGCAGCCAATTTTTTAAAATCGCCATACTTTCCTTGTCTGAATACATTCAAGATTATCCCAAGTGCACAATTATTTTTATTTTTGCTATCATTTCCCTATTTTGAGTTATCAGTCAGAGGAAGGTAAGGCTTCTCTAAGATCAAGCACTCTGCTTTCCTCTCCTTTTATCACCTCCACCTAGCCAAGTGGACATACAAGTACATAAACATACATACTTAAACACCAATTTTCAGGGAACTAATTAAGCAAAGGAACATTAAGATTCAGGAAAACTATCAGAGTTGATTTTCTTTTTTTTTTCTTCCTACTGCAAAGGAAAGCAAATCTTAAACTGTTCACCATCAAAAAAATAACCTTTCACATTTTTCATCTTTCAGAAAATCTTAGCAAGCTTTCTATCAACTCTTTTACATTACTTGATTCAATTTTTTAAAACATCATCATTTTCACACGAGCCATTGTTTCATGATACATAATTATACAAACAATGTTTCCAAGGTAAATGTTCACTAGTCCATAACAGAGAAGTTAAGTATTTAATCTATTAGTACTGAAAGCATTCTTATCTTTAAAATATATATAGGGCAGCGCAGCCCCCGTGGCTCAGCGGTTTAGCGCCACCTTCAGTCCAGGGCGTGATCCTGGAGACCCGGGATTGAGTCCCACATCGGGCTTCCTGCATGGAGCCTGCTTCTCCCTCTGCCTGTGTCTACGCCCCTCTCTCTCACTCTCTGTGTCTCTAATAAATAAAATCTTTTTTAAAAAAATAATAAATAAAAAATATATACAAATATATTTTTTATTTCTTATTTAAAAAAAAAATATATATATATATATATTCTTGAGGAACCTGGGTGGTTCAGTCGGTTAAGTGCCTGTCTTCGGCTCAGGTCATAATCCTGGGGTCCTGGGATCCAGCCCTGTGTCGGGCTCCCTGATCAATGGGGAGCCTGCTTCTCCCTCTCCCTCTGTCTCTCCCGCTGCTGGTGCTCACTCTCCCTCTCTCTCTCTCAAATAAATAAAATCTTAAAAAAATAAAAAATATATATATTTTTAATAACCAAGTGAACAATGACTATTGCTTAGGAAGTTGAGACAAATGTATTCATTTTGAAACATTTTTTCTTTAATCAAAACTGTTGCTAGAAAGCACTATATTGCTTAGAAACTCTTCATCATTCTTCAAAGAAACACTTTTTCTGATCATATTTTTGTTTTGAGTTGAGAGGCATGTATTATACACCACAGTTTGATACAAACACGCCAGTTTTTAGCAAGCCCTCTTTTGTGGCTTCTTGGAGTATCATTTGCTGCTCCCTGATTCTTAGCAAACCCAATGACTTAAAGGATAATGACCCTGACCACAGATCAATGAAAATACAAAAAGAAAATACCTATAGCTTCTACTTAGTGAATTTACCAAAGTATTCTATTCTTGGCTTTACCAGATTATGCAAAGATAATCCAGGAATTTCAACCATGTTCCTGAATGGACAGTGATAAACAACACTGACAGCGAAATGGAAGAAACACAAAATGCTCCAGGGTTATCCAGCCTCAGCTGAAGTCTTTACCCCAGGGGATTGAATCCATATCTCATAGGAGAGTTTACATTTATAAGGCTAGTTTAGAGGAAGCTGATGTAAAGCAGAATGTGAATGTCATAGAAGAGATTCAGAGCGCTTTGGGGATTAAAAGGATAAAAACACATAGGTTAGAGGAATCATGAAAGACCTCATAGAAGAAGTGCCCAGCCGACTGCTTAGGGCTTCATCCTTAAATATAATGAATGCTCAAGATTTATCAGATAATTCTGAACAACAACAACATGGAAGAGAGAGACCTAAACAAACAAACAATATGAAAAGACAGGGAGAAAGAAAATGTAAAAATGTTGAGGAGTGGGAAGGAAAGGAGGACACAATACAGAGAAGAGATAAAAACTTTCAAACAAAGAATAGCGTCAGAGAAATAAGAGGTGTATCCTGAAAAAAAGAATAGGTGCAAAGAAAACAGATAATCCAAGAACAGGAAAGAGCTCTTGGAATTTAAAAATCTATACACTAAATTTTTTTTAATTAAATAGAAGGGTTGAAAAATAAAGTCTTCTCAGAGTAGAGAGAGAAAAAAAAAAAGCAGGGGAATAGAAGAAAAATACAAAAGATAAGAAAATTGGATAATCAACCCTGGCCATGGAACATCCAATAGTTCTGGGTACCAGGAAGAGAAAAAGACAAAATGAAACAGTGAAAATTTAAGAAGTAATTCAAGACAACTAGTAGCACTGAGAACATAAGTCTGTAGCCTGAAAGGACTTGCCAAGTGACCAGCATGATTAATTTCAAAATCTCATTGCAAAGACCACATCACACAATTAGTGACTACTGGGGATAAGCTGAAAATCCCTTAAGTCTTCAGAAGAGAGAAAAAAAGATCATATACAAATGAACAGAAATGAGAATGGCCTTGAACTTTTCAGTAATGCTCCTAAAAGACAGAAGACAAAAGATCAGAAGTCTTAAAATTGTTGAAAAATGACTTTCAACCTAGAACTTCTATGTGGCTAGGCTTTAGAGTGAACACATAAAGGTTAAATAAATGTACTCCCTTTCTTGGAAAATTAATATGTGTCCAGTAAAATAAGTAAAAATCAAGAAAAAAAGAAATCATGGATTCCCAAAAACTAGGGTGTTTAATTCAGGAATGAATCAAAGAAGAGCTGCAGGATCATAGCTGACCTAGAGAACAACCAGTTCAGAGTCGCTGGGAGGAAAGTTCCCAGAAAAACAAAGTTAATAAATTATTTGACTTGCTTAGCATTTGGGAAATTATTGAGAGGAGTTTGACAAATCTTATGGGAAAAATTAAAGATAAATCCTGAAAGGTATATAAGTAAAACAAATGTTACAATCATCAACTCCAGGAAAAACAGCACAAGAACTATAAAAGTAGGGGCACCTGAGTCGCCAGTGGTAGAGTGTCTGCCTTTGGCTAAGGTCATGATCCCAGGGTCCTGGGATGGAGTTCCGCATCGCATCGGGCTCCCTACAGGGAGCCTGCTTCTCCCTCTGCCTATATCTCTGCCTCTCTCTGTGTGTCTCCCATGAATAAATAAATAAAATCTTTTAAAAAACCTGTAAAAGCAAGGAAGTTAAATCATAATACATTCTTTGGTTCAGGAATAAACAATATTCATATGGTATGATGTTATCCATGACTACCTTTGAATCAAAAATTATAATTATATTAAGATAATGGAGTGTTGCTCTTTACCCAATATTCCTTCCCTCCCTGACCCACCTTCTTCCACCTAGGTTTTGTTTAGATAGCTACCATTTTCTGTCTGGCAACATGCTTTAGGAGAGGCTAATCCCAATACCAGCGCCAAAAGGTAAACCTAATTAGTCCCACTCATGATAATCCCATCCATTCCTTCAATTGTGATAATTTTAGGAAGAGGCATAGGTCCAACTCTGTTGAAGGGCTTCTTAAACAGAATTGCAAGGAAGAGTCAATCTCCTCTTCCTTCTGTGGATATATGTCAAAGACAACTAAATTTACTGCCTTCATCCAGCAATCAGGAGGCCAACCTAAAGACAAAGTCAACACCCCAAGGATAGGAAAGCAAAGATCAGAAGTACTCAGGTTTTGATGATGCCACTGAATTATGCAACCTTGAGAGATACTACCTCTAGATTTCTGTTAAATGGAAATAATAAATGTCCTTATTAAGTTAGTAGAGTCAAAGTTTTCTGTAATGCTCACTGGAAGGCATTCTAATTGTTCTGGGTTTTTTTAGCAGGAGGGGGAGGAGGAGGGAGCAGAGGGAGAAGGGTGCAGCCTGATAGAGTACTAAATTTTAAATCCACATCTACCATAACAGGACATATAGAATATACTATCTAAAATTATTAAACCACACCGGGGTGCCTGGGTGGCTCAGTTGAATAAGTATCTGCCTTCAGCTCAGGTCATGATCCTAGAGTCCTGGGATCAAGCCTGCTTCTCCCTCTCCCTCTGCCTGCTGGTCATCCTGTTTGTGTGCTATTTCTCTCTCTCTGTCTCTCTCTATCTCTCTCTCTCTTTCTCTCTCTCTCTCAAATAAAGAAAATCTTTTAAAAAATAAAAGAATAAAATAAAATAAAATAATTAAACCAAGAGTAGAGCAGTATAAATTCCACATTTAGAAACACAGAGGCAAATACTTGGGAAAACAGTTAAAATAGTAGATAGTTTGGGCAGCCTGGGTGGCTCAGTTGGTTAAGTGTCTGATTCTTGATTTCAGCTCAGGTCATGATCTCAGGGTTGTGAGACTGAGTCCTACATCAGGTTTCACACACAGCAAGGAGTCTGCTTGAGATTCCCCCTCTCCCTCTGCACCTCCCCCTGAGCTCGCTCACTTGTTCTCTCTCTCTCTCTCTCAAAATAAATAAATAAATCTTTTTTAAAAAATAAAAAATAGAATAAAATAGTAGATAGTGGGTAGTTTTTAGGAGTAGGAATAAGAGTTGCAGAGATATGAGGTAATACTGTTTAATTATGTGGATGATTACTTTGATAAAAATAAAGTCATCACAATAAATAAATAAATAAATAAATAAATAAATAAATAAAAGAATAAAAACACAAATTGTGATTTTCCAAGGTAACTGTACAGAAAGATTGAGCACCTCATTGAACCATCAAAGAAGTTACTGACATCCCCCAAAAGCCAAGCCAGCTGGTCTTGAAGGAGCTAATGTATTAGTCATAACCACATGGATCTCACAGTGCGAGGTACCAATGGCTCATAGTGTGGAGCAACCTGAATCTTTTTAATTACATAATGCAATACTCAGATCATTTCAGACAAGATTAGAACAAGAGTATATAATTACAAGGTGACATGATGAGGGCTAGGTTGAGGTCAACCAATATTCTTTCCCCAAATTACTTGCTGACAGCCAATTTCATTCTTTTTTTTTTTCTTTTAAGATTTTATTTATTTATTTGACAGAGAGAGAGAGAGTGGCAGGCAGAGAGAGAGGGAGAAGGGTCCCCCAGAGCAGGGAGCCCAACACAGGACACAGGACTTGATCCCACAACCCTGGGATCATGACCTGAGCTGAAGGCAGATACTTAACTGACTGAGCCACTCAGGTACCCCCCCTTTTTTTAATTAAAAAAAAAAATGTCTTCCAGCTCTCATTTCTCTATAATTCAGATATGAAATTTTACTCTCAAAGCCTCAACATTTTAAAGGACTATAACTGAAGAAAGATCTTTTCAGCAAACTTCCAAGATCTTACAACTGTTAGGTAACATTAAGGTTAGGTTAAGGTATCTGATTTTTGATAGTCAAAGAAAACAGAAAGGTAAACTTTTGGAGCAAGGACAAACTTGTCATTCTATCAAATAGAACTCAATTTATTTACCTCTTGATCTTTGGCAAATTAACAAATAGGATATTAAAATTGACATATATGTTAAAATAAAATCTTGTCACTGATTTCAGCCACTTGGCCACCAAACGTTTCACCACATCAAATAATGAAAGTGGGTCAGATTTGCTTTCCCATCTTGTTCCCTGAGCACCTCTTGGTGAGGTGGGCCTGAGTCTGCTATAGAAAGGAAATACAGACATTCCCTAAGATCTGGGAGAGTTAGGGAAGTGGGGACCAAGGCACTGAGATGTTGCTATTAGGATCCTGTTAACTCCAGTCGGCCTTCAGGTACCAGTTTACCTCTCCAGGAAGTCTCTTTATCCTCTAAGACTAGAATAGGCCCCCTGTTCCGTCATGCCCTCTTATAACACCTACCCTTATCACAACAGTAATTAAATCATTGTTTCTGTGATGATGAATTGTTTCTTGTCTGCCTCCCCCAGTAGACAGTAAGTTCCATGAATCACAGGTTGTGTGTATTTGGTTCAGTTTTATATTACCTAGTACAATGCATGGCACATTATACATGGTCAATAAACATTTGATGAATAATTGAAAGGGTGAAACAGATGGTTTTTATGCGTATTAAAATACGTTCAGCCTTATTCATAGAAAAAGAAATACTATTCATGAAAACATCGATGAAATACTATTTTCCACTTATCAAATTGAAGAGTTCAAAAAATTGATAATACACTGTTTGTTGGCAAGAGTGAAGTGTGAAAGGTGGCTCCTATTGGGGATGCTACAGGTTGGCAGTCTCTTTGAAAGAAAGTTAGCAAATTATTTCAAAACTTGAATACATATATCCTTTCACCCAACAGTTTCACATCTAAAATTTTATTCTACCATTATGCTCTCATTTCTGTTCAAATTCACCTCTACAAAGATGTACTAAACAGCCGTAAAATAATTATATATTTATATACTGATTAAAAATAATAATCAAGACATGTAAATAAGAAAATAAAGTGCAAAACAATGTTCATATTATATTTCCCTTTATTGTTGTGGTTTTTAAAGGAGATATACATGCATATAAGATATACTGGGACTATATGAGAAACTGTAATAGAAGTTGCTTCTGGTGCAAGAAGGCTGGAAAATTGGAATCCAGAACAGAAGAAAGACTTTCTTTTCACTCTGCCTTTTGAACTGTTCGAATTTTTAGCACGTACCTCAATACATTTTTAAATATTACAGCTTGCTTAAAAATCTAATTCTTTTTTTTTTTATTATTTGACACAGAGAGACAGAGAGAGAAAGCACAAGCAGGGGGAGCCCCTAAAGATTTAATTCTTGAAAGAATATCTTTTAGACCAGATAGTCTTTCCACTTCGATCGTTTAATCAGTTTACAATTATAAATACACAAGATGAAAATAATTAAAATAAATAAATACACAAGATGACTGAATTTTGATTTATATTATTTTGAAGATGCTCTCCTGGGGGCACCTGAGTGGCCCAGTCAGTTAAGTGTCTGCCTTCAGCTCAGGTCATGATCCCAGGGTCCTGGGGTCAAGCCCCACATTGGGCTCCCTGCTCAGTGAGAAACCTGCTTCTCCCTCTCCTGCTCCCCCTCCTTGTGCTCACACTCTCTCTCTCAAATAAATAAATAAAATATTTTTTAAAGTCTCATTTTATATCACTAATGATTTTTTCTAAACAGAGACGTAATAAATATCTGCTAAGGAGAGTCTCTAAAGTAGCTAAAAGCTAATCATCTTCAGTTTAATATAGAATGTACATTTCTTTTTTGAAGTGGGAGCCATATTAATTAATTCATTCATAATAATGATAAATCTAATTTAATTTCTATGGCCATGCATTTTATAAGAATTACACAATTCTTATTTATTTTATGAAGTAATTCCAATGAGTATTAAATGTTATTTAAAATAAATGTAAATTAAATGCTATTAAGAAATCTTATTTATTAACATTAAATGTTAATTAAGAAAAATAAGACTTGGGATGCCTGGGTGGCTCAGCGGTTGAGCGTCTGCCTTTGGCTCAGGGTGTGATCCTGGAGTCCCAGTATCCTGGAGTCCCGGAATCAAGTCCCACGTTGGGCTCCCTGCATGGAGCCCACTTCTCCCTCTATGTCTCTGCCTCTGTGTGTGTATGTGTGTGTGTGTTTCTTGTGAATAAATATTTTTTTTAATCTTTAAAAAAAACAGAAAAAGAAGACTTATCTGAGACAGTTACAACTGTTGGCTAATTGATGCACTATCATAGCTGAAGATATGGTTTTATCATGGAAGAGAATATCTCATATGCCTGGAATCCTAGTGAGAGAACTGCCAAGCGCCATATGCATTCAGCTAAACTCCTGCCAAATTGAATGAGGCTTTCAGAATGTAAGCACACCTGAGCCACAGAACTGTCAAAAGAATATAGAAACTTGTTACCAAAATAACATAATCTGGCATCAATAATTTACTATTGAGAAGAAAATATCAACTCATCAAGACATTTCTAGCTACGTCCACTTAAAGTCTTTAATTTTCTTTTTTTGAAATGATTTTATTTATTCATGAGAGACACAGAGAGAGAGGCAGAAACACAGGCAGAGGGAGAAGCAGGCTCCCTGCGGGGACCTGATGTGGAGCTCTATCCCAGGACCCCAGGATCATGCCCTGAGCTGAAGGGATGCTCAACCACTGAGCCACCCAGATGTCCCAAAGTCATTAACTTTCTAAAAGAAGTTAAAAGGTGAGCAGTCAGCTTAATAAGATCACTAATTTTGCAGGAAGAATGCTCTACTTAGTTTGATTAATGGGTAAGGTACTGTAGCACTTTATTTTTTGGTTGCAATATATCACTTAAATAATCTTAACATTATAGTTTCTATATAAATGGACCTGTTGACCTATTGAAAACTTTATTTTTTTAAGATTTATTTATATATTTATTTTAGAGAGAGAGAGCGTGTGTCAGAGTGAGTGGGATAAGCAGCAGAGTGAAAGAATCCATCAGACTCCGCTCAACCTCACAGCTCACTACTTCACAACTCACGAGATTACGACATGAGCTGAAACCATGAGTCAGAGGCCCAACCGACTGAGCCACCCATGCACCCCATTAATGACAAAATATAGACATTAGTTGTAAAAAAATATTTTTAAACTTTTTTTAAATGTTGAGAAATTAGAAAGTTTTTGACCAGGCTCAAGAGGCACCGAGCAAAGGTTGATTCTGGTATACTATCAGTCTACTCCAAGTCAAGGCAGTAGCCTTGACTTAAAATGCCCTTAGGGAGTAAAGGAATAAGATCAATATTTAAGGGTACAGGCTTGTAATGAATAGTAAATAAGACACATAGAGATCTAATGCACAGTATAATGAATGTAGACAACAACACTGTACTACAATCATCAAACTTGCTGAACGACTGAACGTCATTATCCCATCCACTAAAAGGAAAGGATAATACGTAATCTGACAAAGGTGCTAAATATCACTGCACCAATAATCACATTACAGTATATAAATACATCAAATTAATACGTTGTATGCCTTAAATTTACGTGTTATAAGTCAAATATACTCAATAAGAGCTTTTTTAATGATTCAGAACTTAAAAAAATAAATACAATGCTAGATCATTTCACAATATATACAGACCCATTTTTGAAGTCTTACTATGTCTAAAGTTAACCCACTTTAGACAACAGATTTTTAAATTTATTTTTATTTAAATTCAATTAATTCACATATAATGTATTATTGGTTTCAGAGGTAGAGGTCAGTGATTCATCAGTCTTATATAACACCCAGTGCTCATTACATCATGTGCCCTCCTTAATGTCCATCACCCAGTTACCTTACCCTCCAACCCCCTTCCTCTCCAGTAACCCTCAGTTGGTTTCCTATGATTAAAGTCTCTTTTGGTTTGTCTCCCTCTCTAATTTCATCTTGTTTTATTTTGTCCTCCTTCCCCTATGATCCTCTGTTTTGTTTCTTAAATTCCACATATGAGTGAAATCATATGATAATTCTTTCTCTGATTTACTTATTCGGTTTAGCATATCCTCTAGTTCCATCCACATCATTGCAAATGGCAAGATCTCATTTTTTTATGGCTGATTGGTATTCCATTATATGGAATACACATCTTTGTCCATTCATCTATTGATGGACACCTGGGCTTTTTCAGTAGTCTGGCTATTGTGGACATTGCAGCAATAAACATTGGGTTGGAGGTGCCCCTTTGGCTCACCACATTTGTATCTTGGGGTAAATACTCAATAATGCAATTGCTGGGTTATAAGGTAGCTCTATTTTCAACCTTTTGAGGAACGTCCATACCGTTTTCCAGAATGGCCGCACCAGCTTGCATTTCCACCAACACCATACAAGGGTTCCCCTTTCTCCACATCCTCACCAACATGTCATTTCTTGATTTGTTTATTTTAGCCATTCTGACTGTTGTGAGGTGGTATCTCATTGTGGCTTTGGTTTATATTTCTCTGATGCCAAGTGATGTTGAGCATTTTTTCATATGTCTGTTGGCCATTTGTACAGATAACAGATTTTTTAAGTGGAACTGAAACAACGACATTAATGAGCAAGGGGCACATGCACCCTGATACTAATAGCAGCAATGTCAACAATCGCTGAACTATGGAAAAGGCCCAAATGTCCATTGACTGAAGAGTAAATAAAGAAAATGTGGCATGTGTGTGTGTGTACACACATAACGGAATATGACTCAGCCATCAAAAAGAATGAAATCTTTCCACTTGCAATGATGTGGATGGAGCTAGAGGGTATAATGCTAAGCAAAGTCAGTCAGAGAAAGACAAATATCATATGATCTCACTCATATATGGAATTTAAGAGAAAAAACAAATGGTCATTGGGGAAGGGGAATAAAAGAGAGGGAAACAAACCATAAGAGACTCTTAACTATAGAGAAAAAACTGAAGGTTGATTAAAAGGAGGTGGGCAGGGGATGGGCTAGATGGGTAATGAGTATTAAGGAGGATACCTGTTGTGTTGAACACTGGGTGCTATATGTAAGTGATGAATCACCAAATTCTACTCCTGAAACCAATATTACACTGTATGTTAATTGACTAGAATTTAATAAAAATTTAAGAAAAAACTCAGATCAAATGCCATTTTGGCCATGTAATCCCACCATATCCCCATTTCTGAGGATTCCTTTCTTAGTCTGCCACCTGACTACCCCATAGGCCCGGGGTGTCTCCCCAACTCTGCCACTCCCAGGTTTCTCCCTCCAGAAGGGCAGGGTTTGCTGAAGGGGTTAGCAGAACCTCCAGGTCTGCAGGCTGGCCCTGGACCCCCCACTCTAAGGCTAGAGAAAGTTGTTCTGAGGGAAACTATGGAAACCTGGGAAAGTTGGGGGACATCTTCCAGGCCACCATGGCATGGTGAAGCATGGGAGTGTATGGGAGGACTGTAAGAGAAAGCTGGAAGAAACCCAGAGGGAAGGGGAAAAGGCTTTAAGAAAGGAAAGGCAAGGAGAATTTCTCCTAAAAGGAACTGGGGTGCCAGAGGATAGTCCTGAAGCTGGAGGTAGAGACCCTAGGAGATCCCAGCCAAGGTTTCTCAGGTTCCTGGATCCTTATCCCTAGACATCCTTCTGTACCTGCTGGGTCAATGCTAGGGGTTCTAGGCTATGCATGTGGGGCTTTTCTCTCCCAGGAGAAAGTCCTAAGTTCTATGCTTTCTTAATGCACTGAGGAATCCCTCCCTGTTAGCTTTATGTGTGAGGTACAGAATAAATTTGGTTTTCAGGGATGTCTGTAATAGCATTCTCCTTCTCCAGAAAAGTTGCTTATCCTGTCATATATGCTGCAGTGAGCCTTTGAGTCTGGAAAAACTAGGCTATCCTTCTCTTAGCAATGAGTTTATAACCTTTTCAACACTACAAGCCAGTGAGTTGGAATAGATGCTGGGGACTGGTTAGAGAGGGATGTGGCTGCAGGATGGGAGGAAGAGGATCTTTGCAGAGATGGTGTTATACATGAACAGAAACACCAGGGTACAGCTAATGAGAATCCTCATGAGGGCCAAGGGAATGAGTTTACCACAACCTAATATTCTTCCTAGGGTCCAGGAGAATGTCTGCATACTGAGAATCTTATTGAATTCTCAGGGATACAACCATATGAAAGACACTTCCAAACACTAAATCTAATGGGATTATCAGTCAACAAAGTCTGATTAACATGTTAGACATGGAATTCCTTATTTTAAGGTGCATTCCTGTCCAAAATAAATTTGAAGAAATGTGTTTGAATTTAGCAAGAAAGGTGGGTATAGCCATCAACTGACTTTCTTTATGAAAAAACAACTACTAGGGGTACCTAGGTGGCTCAGTTGGTTAAGAGTCTGCCTTTGGCTCAGGTCATGTTCCTGGGGTCCTGGTATCAAGCCCCACATCATGCTTCCTGCTCAACAGAGAGCCAGCTTCTCCTTCTCCCTCTGCCAACCACTCCCCGCCCCTGCTCATGCTCTGTCTCTCACAAATAAAATATTTTTTAAAAAAACAACTACTGACCAAAAGCTAGAGGCTTAGCTTAGTTCAGCAAAAGCTAAATTAGAATCTTGAAATAGAATTGGACAGTAACTTAACAAATTTAAGCAAGTTAAAGTAACTTAACAAACCAGTCAGGAAACCAGAAACCACACCAGTTGTTTCCATAGAAAGAATTTAATATATGGAATTGGTTAAACGGATATCGGAAAACTGAAAAAGCACACAGGGATGTCTGAGGTAATATAGACTGTAACTGTATCAGGAAGCAGCTATCACCCCAAAAGCTGGGTGAAACAAAAGGAGGATGGAGGTATTAAAACTCAAAAACTCAGAGGAGGAACTTCAAGATCTGGCCCTGCCTAGTGGGTGCTAGTATCTTTGAAGCTGGAACCAACTGCTATTCTTGGTATAAAAATTCCAAATAATATACCAGTTATGGTTGGACTGGTCAATTCACCATAAGAAAGGATTCAGAGGCAGTATGTGCAAGTGGACCAACCTTTTTTGCACAAAAGTAAAGCCTGCAAAAATGGCAGAAGACTTAAAACTCAAGAATACAGAGACAACCCAACAACAACAAAAAAGTAACCTAAGGATTAAAATAGATATTCTGGGATCCCTGGGTGGTGCAGCGGTTTGGTGCCTGCCTTTGGCCCAGGGCGCGATCCTGGAGACCTGGGATCAAATCCCACGTCGGGCTCCCAGTGCATGGAGCCTGCTTCTCCCTCTGCCTGTGTCTCTGCTTCTCTCTCTCTCTCTGTGTGTGTGTGTGTGTGACTATAATAAATAAATTTTAAAAATTAAAAAAAATTTTAAAATAGATGTTCTTTGAAAGAAGATATACAAATAGCCAATAAGCAGGTAAAAAAAAGATGCCTAATATCACTGCCATCAAGGAAATACATATATAAACCACAATGACATACTACCATACCCATTAGAATGGCTATAATACAATATTATTTTTTATTTGTTCATGAGAGAGAGAGAGGGAGAGACACAGGCAGAGGGAGAAGCAGGCTCCATGCAGGGAGCCCAAAGTGGGACTCAATCCCGGGACTCCAGGATCACACCCTGAGCAGAAGGCAGGCTCTAAACCGCTGAGCCACCCAGGGATCCCCAAAATATTTTTTAAAGAGAGAGAAAGAACAGTAGCAAGCATTGGTAAAAATGTGGAGGCATTAAAACCTTCATACACCGCCAGCAGCAATGTAAAATAGTGCAGTTGCTGTGAAAAACAGGCAGTTCCTCAATAAGTTAGACACAGAGTTATGACCCAACCATTGTATTCAGAAAATGCTCTGGAATTAGTGTGATCTTTATAAAACTCTGTGAATATACTAAAAGTCACTAAATTGTGTACTTTAAGAGGGTGAATTTTACAATATACTGTGAATTGTATGATGTGAATGATAAAGTTAATTATATCTCAAGTTTTTTTCAATAATAGGAGAGAGGGGGCAGCCTGGGTGGCTAAGCAGTTTAGCGCCGCCTTCCACCCAGGGCCTGATCCTGGAAATCCGGGATCGGGTCCCACGTCGGGCTCCCTGTATGGAGCCTGCTTCTTCCTCTGCCTGTGTCTGTGCCTCTCTCTCTCTCCCTCTGTGTGTGTGTGTGTCTCTCATAAATAAATAAATAAAATATTTTAAAAAGAAATAAAATAAAATAATAGGAGAGGGGACAAAAAAAATAGGGACAGTGTTTTGAATAAGATAATATTAGACCAAGCATATAAATTTCTCTCTTTTTTCTGGAACATCCTATTCAATATCTTCCCACATCAAAGTGCATTTTGACTTTGTTATCTACTATTCAAAATCTGACTGATTAATCAAGCCCTCAAAATACTAAAAAGAGTACATAGAGTGCTTTCATGATTAACGTCTGGTTCACCCATCCAAGAATGCAAGGACAGAAACCTATAAAGCATTGTGTCCCATCATTATCTACTCTTCAGTCCTGGCTCCTGTGATCTGTGGCCCCTGCTGGTTAGGATAGGGTATCCCTATCTTTTTATCAGACTCCTGACCCCCACTTGGCACTTCACCAACCTTGGACTCCTACAAAACTCCCACCAACCCCAGGACAGGCACCAGTAGTAGATGAATTAGTAAGATGACAGACCAGGAAGCCATCTATTCACTACCTTACTTGGTGTCCCCATTTTCCTACCATCACCCCATAGAACTCTCATCACACATCCTCCCTTGGCTAGAAGAGGGCCAGAAACCCAAAGTAGGAACATCTCAGCTATAGACCTGGCATATTTTAACACCAATTACAGGCAGCCCGGGTGGCTCAGTGGCTTAGCGCCACCTTCAGCTCAGGTGGGATCCTGGAGACCCGGAATCAAGTCCCATGTCAGGCGCCCTGCTTGGAGCCTACTTCTCCCTCTGCCGGTGTCTCTGCCTCTCTCTGTGTCTCTCATGAATAAATAAATAAAATCTTTAAAGAAAAAAATTACTCTTGCTCATGCTTTCTTCTCAGGATTTTCTTCCATCCCTTTTCTTTTACCACTGCTTCTTCTTGGTTTATGCCTGCATTGCTATAATCATCTCTAGTTTTCTGCTTACAGTCTCCCCTTTCTCATTATCCTATACACAGATATCAAATAACATTCCTCAAACATTTTGTCTTTTTCATTTCTCTGAAATCCTTCAATGCCTCTTCAGTGTCAGTTGAATGTTAAAATTTAATTTCTGAATCTGGTTTCAGAGCCCTCTATGATCTAGTTTCAACCTCTCTCCAGATTTACACAAACTCTCAATTTGATTACATACAATACTTTATCCCTTACCCCAAGATTGCCTATTTCTGTGCCTTTATATATGTCTTCTTCCCCAGTTCCTAATTGTCTCTTCATCACAGCCTATCAAAACCCTTCCAGAAAAAAAAAATTCTTCCAGGTCTTCAAGACCTATTCTTTAAGGCCTAGATTAAGTTTTTAGCTTTTCCAAGAAGTCGTGATTATCCCAGCTAAGTTTAAACTCTCTCCTTGAAATCATCACTAGTTTCTCTCCCATTTGGCCTTCATCATCTACTACTTGGTAGTGGAATCACTTCTGGCCTCATCAGCTCTCCTCTAAACTCTAGGACAGTGGAGCTTTGGATGTCCTGAAGTGCTAGTCAAATTCAACCTGCAGATCCATTCTGCACAGTGATTTTACAACTTTCAAACAGTTGTCATCAACATTTAAAAGTTGGGAGATCTCTCACAAAAAGCTGGTTTTCTGCTTCTCTGAGAATTTTGTTCACACTGGGCTGAATTCAATTCACACTGGACCTGTACTCTTGCTTAGAAGATGCTAAGAAGACTGAGTAGCGGCCACCTCTTTAAGATGGGGCCTGTGCCTTCCAGTTTACCCAAATTCCCATCTTCATAGTCTTTAAACCTCATTCATGCCCCAAAGGGGTCTCTGCTTCTAATATCTCTACAATGTAAGGGATGGATGGATGGATGGATGGATGGATGGATGGATGGATGGATGATGGATAGATGGATGGAAGGAAAAAAAGGATAAATGAGCAAACTAACCTAGCAGATGGCAAAACTCACTTCCTCCACATGTCTCCTGCTGTCCAGGAAGCTTAACAGCTGAATTCTCTTAACTGCCAGATTCTCCCACTCTATTCTTTACTTGTCCTGAGTCACATCCAGAAAAATTCTGGCCCAAGCTTGAGTGGAGAAAAGACATTTCTTTTTAATAAGCACTTCCCATTTTCCCTCTCAGAACTCTTAATGAGTGTGAGATGACAGTCAAGATTTTTAAAAAATCATTCCTGTGCCTCTGTCTGAAACTGGGAAAGTAAAAACTCAAAAGGGATCCATGCAAGTCACAGCCTTGCTTTGATGTGCCCCCTGATGACCCATACTGAGGCAACACATGGCTGTTGGTTCCCATTGTCAGAGTAAATGTGACCTTTCTTACACAAGGGGATTGTGGTTTTGATCGATTGAAAGGACCCCGTGGGCAGCCAGGGATCAGCATAAAGGGTGAAAAGGTGAATAATAAATATGCCAGTGCATCAACACAATTAGGTTTATAAAAAAGGCACTGAAGCAAAATGGAACATCGAGAGTTTACAAAAGCAGCTGACGGGTTCTGTGTTTTAGAGATGGATTTATGGCTAATTAACTGTCCAGAACCATTCTAACTCCTGTACATAGGAAAACATGAGCTGAGACAAAGAGTGATTGATTTTAGTGGGAAAGTCTTGTATTGTGAAATGAGAGAGAAAGGAAGGACAGTATAAGGCAATTATTTGGAAGTATACTTTGCATAGCATACATGTGGAATCAGGGTTTTGCAAGAGACTGAGTCATTGCTGCACTGTTGTTTTTATTGCTGTTGTTTGCGTTATTTTAAAGTGTCTTAAGTAAGGTAATAGTTATATCTGTCACAGAAAGGTGGCTGGATCACAAGATTTACCAGCGCCTTTTGAAGTTACTAGCACTGGAATTCAACAATAAGTATTAATCAACTCTCGATGCATGGAAATTATCATGCTATCATTACAAGAGAGGAAAGAGAAGATTTTGGTTTTAATAGTAATGACTCTTTTCATACTTAGAGTTTTATCTGGATTTCAGGGGCACTGAGAAAGTGCCCATAAGAGGAACAGGCACTGCCATACCTAGAAAATATAAATACTTTCTATTTAACTCATTTTGTCCTGAAGTAAATCCTTTCTGCCAACAGTTCCATATGCAACCACTCTCCTAGCCTTGAAACACAGTCAAACCAAGAGAGTGTATATACAACTAATGAATATTGGTCTTGGGATGCCTGGGTGGCTCAGCGGTTAAGCGTCTGCCTTCAGCTCAGGTCATGATCCCAGATCCCAGGATCGAGTCCCACATCGGGCTCCCTGCATGGAGCCTGCTTCTCCCTCTGCCTGTGTCTCTGCCACTCTCTCTGTGTCTCTTATGAATAAATGAATAAAAATCTTAAAAACATTTAAAAAAATGAATATTGGTCTAATACCAAACATCTATATTCAAAGTAAAACCTAAGCACATATAATAGCAATGTGATTCATCTTTGTGGTTCTCTTTCTAAAGATCAATTGCTCTGATTGTGGTTATCCACTTCCTCCCTCTAGAGAAGCTTCCAAGAGAGATAAGTGGGAATATAACCAGAGAAAACGAAGGTAAAGTCTAAAAACAGAGCAGAAATGGACAATAGAAGATAAGAGGGAGGTCTACCAAGACGGAAAATGGGTTGGATACAGTTCAAGTTGGCAGAGAGTAGTTAAAATTAAAGATAAATAGCTTGCCTTTTTGAAAGGGAAAGACTGGATTCTAGATTCTGAGGATTTGCTGGTATCAGGCTTTAGAAAATGTAAAGTGGCTTAAACATAGAGTTGGTTAGCATTTAGAAAAGAAACTAGAGATAACTCAGAGCAATTAACCTCTTTTTCTTTTCTAATAAGATATCTACATTGGTAGAGCAGGATCACTGATATGAGTTAGGGATTTCAGAAAGTCACGACAAAGTTTCTTTCATGATAGCCTGGTAGGCAAAATGTAGCAACCAAAACAAGATGATAGTACAGATAAGACTGACAACTTTATGATGACAGGGACTGTCATTGACTTGTTCAATGCTGTACCTTCTCTATGCATCACAGATCCTGACCCAGGCTCAAAATATTTGTGTTGATTTAGTAAAGTTAGGTGCATTCTGATGACTGAAGAGCAATACCCAAAGTACATTGTTTTCTGGATCTCTGTCAACAGATTTAATTTTATTCGCCTTAATATCCCCAGGAGATTAGAAAATACCTGGCATACAGTAGGCACTTAATAAAATGTGATGAATGAATGAATTAATCTATAGGTCTTTTATAACAGTCTTACAAGGTTTTTTTTCTTACTCTTAATCTAGTCAATGTTTTAATCAGTGGCTTGGTTGAAGATATATTAAAACAAGGGATTATCAGTTACTGCAATTATACACATTGAAATAATGAATAGATTAAATGTAATGGGTGAAAAGGACATATGTCAATATTAATATGGCAAAATTTAATATCACTAAATCTATATTCAAAAAATGCACAAGGCCAAAAAAGAAGCACAAGGCATATGATCCAGCAATTCTACTTCTGGGCACAGGCATATCTCAGAGATACTGCGGATTCAGTTCCAGACCACTGCAATAAAGCAAATATCACGATAAAGCAAGTCAAGTGAATTTTTTTGTTTCCTTATGGATACGAGTTGTTTACACTATGCTACAGTCTATTAAGTGTGAAATAGCATTATGTCTAAAAAAATTAATGTCAGAATCAATTTTAAAATACTTTATTGTGGAGTGCCTGGATGACATCGTTGGTTGGGCAACCAGCTCTTGGTTTCGGCTCAGGTCACTATATTAGAGTTGGGAGATTGAGCCCTGAGTGGGGCTCTACACTCAGCAGGGAGTCTGCCTGAGATTTCTCTCCCTCTCCCTCTATCCTTCCACCCCTTGTATGCACACACTAGCTCTCTCTAACATAAACAAATAATTTTTTTAAGAAGAAGAAGAAAGAACATATACTGGCTCATAAAATTATCTGTATCAAGCATAAAAGAATTTAAATCATACAAAGTTATCTGACCACAAAGGGATTAAATTAAAAATCAAAAACAGCAAAAAAAAAAAAAAAAAAAAAAAAAAAAAGCTTCAAACATATGGAAACTTAAAAGCACACTTAAATAATCCATAAATCAAACAGGAATTTTCAAGGGAAGTCAGAAAATACTTTAAACTGAATGAAAATAAAAATATAACATACAAAAAGGTGTGATATGTAGCTAAAGCAGTGTTTATGCAGTAATCATCTCATTACATACTAATATTAGGAAAGAAGACAGTCTCAGATCCATAAGCTAAATTTCCATCTTAAAAAAAGTATAATAAACAAAAATATCACAAAAGGGAAGAATTAGTAAAGATAAAAGCAGAAATCAATGAGATTAAAACTAACTAAATAAAAAAAAAAGAGGGGTGGGGCACAAGAGAAAACAAAACCAAAAGGTGGTTTTTTGAAAAGATCATTAAAATTGAAAACCTCTAGCAAGACCAACAAGAAAATAGGAGAAAAGACACACTTACCAATTATCAGGAAAGAAAGAAGGAATCACTACAAATCTCACAGATGTTAAAAGAATGATAAACGAATACTACTACACAGAATTCAATGCACATAAATAGAACCACTAAGATGAATCAGACCAATTCCTTAAAAACTTTGAAATATTAGGGAAACAAAAGCAAAAATAAACTATCAGGACTTCATCAAAATAAAAAGCTTCTGCACAGTGAAGGAAGGAAACAATCAACAAAACTAAAAGACAACCTATAGAATGGAAGAAGATATTTGCAAATGACATCTGATAAAGGGTAAGTATCTAAAATCTATAAAGATTCAACACCCAGTAAATAAATAATAAATAATCCAGTTTAATAATGGACAGAAAGGGTGGGATCCCTGGGTGGCGCCGCGGTTTGGTGCCTGCCTTTGGCCCAGGGCGCGGTCCTGGAGACCCAAGATCGAATCCCACATCGGGCTCCCGGTGCATGGAGCCTGCTTCTCCCTCTGCCTGTGTCTCTGTCTCTCTCTCTGTCTATCATGAATAAATAAACAAAGTCTTTAAGAAAAAAAAAGAAAGGGTGCCTGGATAGCTCAGTCAATTAAGTGTCTGCCTTTGGCTCAGGTCATAATCTCAGAGTCATGAGATTGAGCCCTACATCAGGCTCCCTGCTCACCGAGGAATCTGCTTTTTCCTCTCTCCCTGCCCCTACCCCCACTCATGTGCTCGCTCTTGCTCTCTCTCTCTCTCTCTCTCCCCCAAATAAATAAATAAATAAAATATTTTTTTTAAATGGGAAGACATGATAGACATCATTCCAAAGAACACATCCAGATGGCTAAGAGACACATGAAAAGATGCTCAACATCACTCATCATCAAAGAAATACAAATCAAAACTATAACGATGTATCACTTCACCAGTAGAATGTCTAAAATTAACAACACAGGGTATGACACTTATTGGCAAGGATACAGAGAAAGGGAACCCTCTTACACTGTTGGTGGGAATGTGAACTGGTGCAGCCACTCTGGAAAACCGTATGGAGGTTCCTCAAAAAGTTGAAAATAGGGAGTGGGCAAATAACCGCGGCTCTCCAGGCGGCCCGATGCTCGCACCACGTCGAGGCGCAAGCAGGCGAAACCCCAGCACATCAACTCGGAGGAGGACCAGGGCGAGCAGCCCCCGCAGCAGCGGGCCCCGGAGTTTGCAGATGCGGCTGCAGCGCTGCGGGCCGCGGGGGAGCCGGGGGGCTCCAGTGAACCACCCGGGGACCGGCAGTGAAGCCAACAGGGATGGAATGACTGCAAAGAGGACTCGTCGGGAGGAGGCTCACATCTGTGAGAAATGCTGTGCAGAGTTCTTCAGCTTCTCGGAGTTCTTAGAACATAAGAAAAATTGCACTAAAGCCCCACCGGTGCTCATGATGAACGACAGCGAGGGGCCGGTGCCTCGGGAGGAGCTCCCCGGGGGCTGGCCACGCCGCACAGCCCCGGCGGCCGAGCAGCCTGCCATCAACATTTATCCGAGCCCAGCCAACCTATGTCAAAGTCGAAGTCCCTGGTGCGTTTGTTGGACCTGCTACCCTGTCCCCAGGCACGACACCTTTGCTAACGGCCCAGCCACGCCGACAGGCCAAACAACACGGCTGCACACGGTGTGGGAAGAATTTCTCCTGGGCGAGCGCTCTTCAAATTCACGAGCGGCCACTCTCACTGGGGAGAAGCCTTTCGTGTGTGACATATGTGGGCGAGCTTTTACCACCAAAGGCAACTTGAAGGTCCACTGTATGACGCATGGGGCCAACAACAGCTGGGCACGCCGTGGGAGGAAGCTGGCCATCGAGAACACCATGGCTCTGTTAGGAACTGATGGGAAGAGAGTCCCTGAGATGTTTCCAAAGGAAATCTTGGCCCCTTCGGTGAACATGGAAGCAGTACACCACCGTGCTCAATGGAGGTCTGGCCATGAAGACCAATGAGATCTCTGTGATCCAGAGTGGGGGGATTCCTACCCTCCCAGTCTCCCTGGGGGCCAGCTCCATTGTGAACACCACCACTATCTCCGAGATGGATGGCTCCCAGGCTGCCATCAGTGCTGAAGTGGAAAAACCAGGTGCTGCCAACAGCGTCCCCAAACACCAATTCCCTCACTTCCTCGAAGAAAATAAGATTGCAGTCAGCTAAGCTCTTTGTCAAGGGAGAAATGCAGGCAGAATGACCTCTAGAACTCTACTTTTTTTTTTTCCTTGTTAAAAGAACCCATCTCCTCCTGTTTTTCTTACTGATGTGCAAATGATGTTTACAGTTGTGATCACAACCTCAGGCAAGTCCTACAATCAGATGTTGTTATGCTGCTTTGCAAAAAAAAAAAAAAAAAAAAATTGAAAAAATCGAAAAAAATCAAGAAAGAGAAAAGAAATTGAAAAAAGAAAAAAATTGAAAAAGAAAAAAACAAAAAATACTAAAACATATACAGACTAGAATTTTTTTTTCTTTAATTTTGGAAAGAAGCGGGTCCTGCAAAGTAGCGTTGTTACTTGCGACAAACTGTATACATAAAACCTTTGTACAACCAAGAGTAACTATTTACAAAGACTATCCTCCTATTTCAAGTTGGAACTTACTGAACTACAATGGACAAGACAACTGTTAGCCTAATTGGGGGAGGGGGTATTGTATACTTCCCTGGTGACTGTATGCAGGTACATGGACAAGATCTGGCATCTGTTTAGGGACCTGTTTCGTATGACACCCCCCCCATCCCTGTACCCATCCTTCCTTTTTTTTTTTTTTTTTTTTGTTCCTGAATGTACTTTTTTTTTTTTCTTTAAGGTTGTAGAATTACAAAATTCCTTCAACCTTGGGACCTTAGGTAGGATACCCTCAAATGGACTGGTTTAGTCCTTAGGGAGTCAATGTGTGTTGCTGCTTATTTAAATAGAGTTCATTCAGAGCCCCAAGAGTGCCAATGTACTCCCTACACTTTCCAGATGCCTCCTTCCTGAGCTACCAGGAGGGCTAGGCACCTAAGCAGGGACCCTCAGGTGACTTAATTTGGTTCGCCAGTGCCTACTCGATCAAAGACCTGGGTTTTCCTTCTTGAAGAAACTCACGGAAAGGGCATATTTCTTACAGGTTCACATACTACTTTGTACAAAAAATGTCCTTGGTGCAGCTTATGCCAAGTTAGTATGAAGATTGTTCTTGAGTATTGCATGAAGGCTACGATGTTCGAACAGGCAAGTCATGGGTGTGAAAGCTTTAATTTATCTACCTCATTTATTTTTTATTTTTGTAGCCATAGTGTCTATTTTCCTATTTTATGACCGCTGAAGTGTTCTGACACCCTGTCTTAAACCTGAGTTGACGTGTGGTGGGAGCAGCTGGACGTTGACGATACTTTCATGATTCTTTTTTTTTCTTTTAACTCTCACCCCCCCCCTTTTTTTTGTATATGTAATGATGAAACATGCTCTGATGGTTGAACAAGGAAGGAGAAAGAAAGACCTTAATTTCCAAGTGGAGAATCTCCTTCTTTGTGGAAAAGTAGATCAATACTGTTAACAAAAGTTGGTCTGTGTTATTGCACCTGACTTTAGGATCCAAAAATTTTTTTGCCACGTTGTGCCTTTCCTTCTGGAATTGTAAGTTGAGAACACAATGCTAGTACCTGTTTACACTGTGAAGTGGATATTGTTACAGAGAACACACCAGAGCCTTTCTCCCTGTTAAGCAAATCATGCCCGTGTGAATGTATAATCTGTGGAGAAACCCCTGTAGTTTTTACCTGCTGATGCTGTCTGTCTTGTTGGAGAATAAATTTTGGATGTTTTTTTTTTCTCCCCCCCCCCAAAAAAAAAGTTAAAAATAGAGCTCCCCTACAATTCAGCAATTGTACTACTAGGTTTTTACCCAAAGGATACTAAAATACTGATTCAAAAGTATACATGCACCCCCATGTTTATAGCAGCATTATCAATAATAGCTAAATTATGGAAAGAGACCAAATGTCCATCCACAGATAAGTGGATAAAGAAGAAGTGGTATATGTATACAATGAAGTATCACTCAGCCATAAAGAAGAATGAAATCTTGAATGATGTGGATAGAGCTAGGGAGTATTATGCTAAGCAAAATAAGTCAGTCAGAGGACAAATACCATTTGATCTCACTCATATGTGGAATTTAAGAAACAAAATAGATGAACATGGAGGGGAGGAGAGAGGCAAACCAGAAAACAGACTCTTAACTATAGAAGAAAAACTGAGGGAGGGTTATAGGAGGGGAGGTGGGCAGAGGAATGTGTTAAATAGGTGATGGGTATTAAAGAGGACACTTGTGATGAGCACTGGATGTTGGATGGAAGTGATGAATCACTAAGTTCTACACTGAAACTAATATTACATTGTATGTTAACTAACTGGAATTTAAATAAAAATTTGCACTTTTCCAACGGGCTACATACACTGCATGCAAATTAGTCATTTCCAGGATGCTGGCTTTGTAGGCTTCAACATGGAGACAACTAGGGGAACTGCTGAGCCGGTTCCTGGGGAACTGGTGTCTGTGGCACATGCTCTTTCTCTCCCAGCCGAGTCTTATGGCAATGATCCTGATATCAAGATGGCTTGGGCCATGAAAGCAATGCAGCATGCTGAAGTCTACTACAAGCTGATTTCATCAGTTGACCCACAGTTCCTGAAACTCACCAAAGTGGATGACCAAATCTATTCTGAGTTTCGGAAAACTTTTGAGAAACTCAGGATAAATGTGTTGGATACAGAAGAACTCAAATTAGAGTCCACTAAAGAGAAGTGGAGACCATTCTGCTTGAAGTTTGACGGGGTTGTAGAAGACTTCAACTGTGGTACTTTGCTGCGACTGGATTGTTCTCAGGGCTACAATGAGGAAAATACCATCTTTGCCCCAGGATACAATTTCTTGCTATTGAAATTGCTCGGAACCGGGAAGGCTATAACAAAGCAGTTTACACCAGTGTTCATGACAAAGAAGAGAAAGAAGGCAACCATGGAAGAGAGAAAGGAGCTGACAGTGGACAAGCAGAAGAGAAAGGAGCCAACAGAGAAAGAGAAACAGCGAAAACCAACAAAGGAGAAGAAAAAGAGAAAGAAGCCAACAAAGAAATCAGCAAGAGTGGTGAAACAGCTATGTTAGGGAGACAGGGAATAGCACTCTGGAAGCTGTGACTCAGCTAAGTCTACAGATTCCATGATGCCACTTGCACAGACCCCTGTGGTTAAATGTATGTCCAGGGCACCCGGGTGGCTCAGTGGTTGAGTGTCTACCTTTGGCTCAGGGTGTGATCCCAGAGTTCCAGGATCGAGTCCCACATCCGGCTCCTGCAGGGAGCCTGCTTCTCCCTCAGCCTACGTCTCTGTCTCTCTCTCTGTGTCTCTCATGAATAAATAAATAGAATATTAAAAGAAAAAACTTGCAGAGTAAAATAAAATAAATATTTTTTAATTTTTAACTTCAAAATATCAAAATTCATGAAAATTGCCTTAAATAACCCAAATTGCCTTATAACTAATGAAAGAGTTGAATCTATAGTCAAAATCTTCTGAAAAGAGATTTCCAGGTCCAGATGGTTTCAATGGAGAATTCGGCCAAACATTTAAAAAAGATATTACACCGGATCCCTGGGTGGCTCAGTGGTTTAGCGCTGCCTTTGGCCCAGGGCCTGATCCTGGGGTCCCTGGATCGAGTCCCACATCGGGCTCCTGGGTGGAGCCTGCTTCTCCCTCTGCCTGTGTCTCGCCTCTCTCTCTCTCTCCCTGTGTCTGTCATGAATAAATAAATAAAATCTTAAAAAAAAAGATATTACACAAATTCTACACAGTCTCTTCCAGAAAATAGAAGAGGAGGGAACACTTCTCAACTAATTTTATGAAGTTAGCATGACCTTGATGACAAAACCAAAGACAGTACAAGAAAACTATAGACTAACATCCTTCATGAACAAAGATGCAAAAATCCTCAACAAAATATCACCAAATCTAATCCAGTAATATAAAAAATACACCATGACTAGGTGGAAAAAGAAACCTCATTCAACATCTTAAAAATTAATCAATGTGGGGCACCTGGGTGACTCAGTGGTTGAGCATCTGTGGCTCAGGTGGTGATCCCAGAGTCCTGGGATCAAGTCCCATATCAGGCTCCCGGTAGAGAGCCTGCTTCTCCCTCTGCCTCTCTCAATAAATCTTTTAAAAAATTAAATTAAAAAAATCTTCAGCAAACTAGGAATAGATGAGATCTTTCTCAATGTATTGAGAAAAGGCATTCTCAAAAAAAAACCCTACAGCTAACATATACTTACATGAAACAGTGAATGCTTTCCTTCTAAGGCCAGGAACTTGACAAAGATGTCTACTCTCAAGACTCCAACTCAATATTACTAGAATTCCAAAGAAATAAAGTGAAATAAAGTAAGAAATAAAGCAAAAAATAAAATAAAATGCATACAGATTAGAACAGTTTCACAATGTGTAGAAAAGCCAAGAAATCTACTTTTAAAACTTCCTAGAGCTAATAAATGTATTTAACAAGATTGAAGGCTACACAGCCAACACAAACACCGATCATATTTTCATACGGCAGCAATAAGCAATTGGATACCAAAATTTAAAACACAATACCACTTAAAATAGCTCCAAAAAATGAAATATCAAGGTATACATCTAAGAAAACTTTTACAGGAACTGTATACCATAAACCTCAAAACACTGATTTTAAAATAGATGTGAATAAATGAAGAGACATATTATGATCAAGGACTGGAAGACTCAACAGAGTAAAGATGTCATTTGATCTATAGATTTAATGGAATTGCAATCATAATCTCAGCAATATTCTTGGCAATATAGGCAATCTAATTCTTATATTTATATGGGAAAGCAAAGAGACTAGAGCAGCCACAATAAATTTGAAAAAAAAAAAGTTGGAGCAATCACACTTGCACACTTAATCTATTTTAAGATTTACTACAAAGCTGCAATGACCAAGAGTATATTATTAGTGGAGAAATAGATACAAAGCAATGGAAAAGAAAAGAACCTAGAAATAAAATCACAATACATTAATTTTTACCTTGATGCAAAGGCATTTCAATGAAGATAGGGTAGTTTTTTTAAACAAATGATGTTGGAACAATTGGGCATCCGTATGGGGAAAAAAACCTCAACCCATACCTGTACCATACACAAAAATTAGCTCAAAATGAGTTATAAATATAAATGTAAAATGTAAAACTATATAATGGTTAGAAGAAGAAATATAAAAAGATTCATGGCCTGGGATTAGGCAAAGTTTTGGGACATGACACCAAAGACACAATCTATAAAAGAAAAATTTGTACTTAATCCAAATTAAAAGCTTTTACTCTATAAATGATACTGCTAAGATAATGAAAGACAAGCTAGAGACTGGGACAGTTATTTGCAAATTATATGTCTGATAAAGGACTTGTATTCAGCATATATGTATTTTTTTTTAATTCTCAAAACTCAATAATGAGGCAGCAACTCAACTAAAAGATGAGGAAAAAACTTGAAAAAAACTTTCACTGAAGAGGATATTCAGAAGGCAAATTGGTGTAGTCTAACACCAATTTCAGTCAGCAGGGAAATGCAAATTAAAACCAGGATGAAATATTACCCAACACCTATTAAAATGGTAAAAATAAAAAATAATTGACAATACCAGGTGCTGACAAGTATGCAGAACAACTGTAACTCTCAAATACTGCTGATAGAAATGCAAAATGGCACAGCTACTCTGGAAAGTCATTTGGAAGTTTTTTTAATAAAATTAGATGTATCTGATAATTCTACTCCAAAATATTTAGGAGAAATGAAGTCCATGTTCACAAAAAAATTGACACATGGGAGGTTACAGTAGCTCTAACAAAACTGCCAAAAATTAGAGAAAATCAAATGTCCTTAAATTGGTGAATGAATAAGCAAATTTGGTGTACCTTTACAATAGACTACTACTTGGCAATAGAAAAGAATGCACTATTGATACATGCAACAACTTAAATAAATCAAAAAGGCACTAAATGGAGTGAAAAAAATCTAATCTCAAAAAGTTACATATAGAATGATTCCATTTATGTAACATTCTTGAAAAAATAAAACTATATGATGAAAGAAGACTAGTAGTTTCCAGGGCCTAAGAGTCAGAGGAGGGTGTGATACAAAGATAGAATAGGAGGGAACTTCAGGCAGATGATGAAACTATTCTATATCCTGAGTGTGGTTGTGGTTACACAAATATATACAAGTATTAAGACTCATAGAACTGTCCACTAAAAAAAATGATAATTTAAGTGTATGTTAACTGTTTATATACATTTTTAAAGTAAGATAGGACAGTTTTTGTTGGCCACAGCTCAATACATGCCAAAAGTGTGATTTGATTACTAAGAAAACCCCCATAAACAACAAAAGCAAAACCGTCTTAGGCTGCATTAATGGAAGAATTAAATCCAAATCAAAGAAAGTATTGGATCTTATACTGATCAGACCACACTTACAGTTTTCTATTCTCTTTAGACATTGATAAAATCAACTATCTAGAGGAAGGAGACCAGAATGAATAGAGAATGGTGGAAAGAAGATATTTAGCCTGGAAAAGAGAAGGAATGACACGGCAATTCTCTTACTCTATTAGAAAAATTGCTCAATTGTTTACTAAGTCTTATTTTGTATCACTCCTCACGAAAGAATTGGCTCCCTGGGAAATAGTCACAAGAAGGCAGACCTCAGATTACTATAAAGAAAAGCTTTCTGATAATTCAAGTCATGAATAAGTACAATGACCTGCCTAGAGAAGCAGTGAGCTTCTCATCGTTGGAAATCATTGGACATGTTTAAGCAGATGTTAAATAACCATCTGTCAAGGTTATCCTCAAAGGGATTACTTACTTCACTGAGTAGGAGACTGATCTCTTTAACCTCTCGAGTCTCTTCAAACTCCATCTCCTGTATTCTAAATTATAAAGGTTGTTATAAATCATCCCCCACCCCTGCTGAGTGTATCTCCAAGTCTCTACAATTCATTGGATTGTACATTAGGTACAGAGTGCTCCCAAAATCCCTTCGGATTCATCCTAAAACTGATGGTCCCAGAACAGCCTTCGAGGGGCTGTTTTAATGATTTCCAACCTGCAACAGTAAAGATATGCAGAGGAACATGTGAAAAAATCAAACTTGTGCAAAGAATGGATAACTTCTAATAAGAATGTATAGGGAATATTTGATTCTGCTCTATTAATGCTTGATGGGTTATTGTATCTTCCCAAAAATGAACTAAAATGAGGTTTGAGATTGTTTTTGACTTCCCTGACCTTGTCATTGCTCTAGTCTAGAAAAGGAAACTGGAAATTTCCAGGTCTTAAAATTTACCAAAGGGCAAAAAGAAATACCCCTATTCTTTCCCGTTCGTCTCAATTATTTGAATCTCACTCTTTATATTTTACTCTCTAGTCTTCTCAGCAAGAATTATCTCAGTCTAAACATTCCAAAAGTCTGGCAGTAAGTAAGGAGCAAGAGTGCCTAGTTAAGGTTATCATGGGCAGCATCAAGGCAGGTTCAGCAGTCATCAGGCTGACAGGAATTGGGACAAGGGGAAGGCTATGGAGATAAGTTTCATCCAGCAGGACATGAATCAAGCCAAGTGATCACTATTGATATATCTGAGGTTGGAAGTACAAGATTTAAAACAGTAGATCCAGGCATGACTTAGATAAGACTTCAATTAGACATCGTGTGGCACTCCAATGATTCCAAGAGAGCCAAGTTGTGTGCCCAAGTCCAAGGCTGTAATGATGCCTTCCCACATCAGAGTCCGCAGGCCTACCTGGCCTCATCCTCTTAGTAGAACTCTCATTCTGAATTATTTACTAAAGTCTTTTTGACTCTTTTTGGGGTGTTCCTGAGGGTACAGCTGTTCCCTTTGCAAGTCCATTATAGAATTAAAAGTCTGTTTGGCAGACAAAAATAATCTATAGTATGAGAAGATCACTCATTGTGGTAGGTAATCACTGGAAGGGAGCATAGTTGGGGGTTCTGGGGTTCTGGTAAGGTTTCTTGATCTAGGTGTATTCAGATTGAAAATCCTAGTTGTATACTTATGATCCCCATACTTTTCTGTATCTATGTTATCATAATATAAATATAAAATTAAAATGTTCCCAAGATAAGGGAAAAGCCCTGAGCAGCAGCTTCACAAGGCCACTCTGGCTACTGGGCGGCCAGGAGTACAATCACTTAGCCAGAGCGCTAGACTCTCAGTCCTCTTCCTTTCTTTCCCTGTGTGTGTGGCTGCTCACACATGCTCACTCATACGTGTGCACACACCCAAACACAAACAAGATGAGGCACCAGAGGCAGCAAGCACAGTCCAGAGGAGGGCTTTTTGCCTTATCTTCCCAACCCTGACCATAACTCCAGGACTTGGCTCATGTCCTTCTAAGGACCAAGATTTGAAATTCTACTCCTCAGTGTTGGAAAAGGGGTCCTCCTTCTCTTGGTAGAAATCCAGACTTCTGAGATGAAGAAAATAAGATAACTTTAAGCATCAGTAAACTAATGACACCATATGTGTAGAGTTATGTATATTTAGCAAAAACAAAAACAAAAACAAAAACAAAAACAAAGAAGTACATCAAAATGTTAACGGTTTTTATTTCTGAGACATGGGATGAGTTGCATTTTTTTCTTTGTCTTTTTCTCTCATTTTTATATTTTCTATAATGATTGAATACTACTTTATAATAAGAAAATACATGCTATAAATAAAAATTTATGTTTATATATTACATTAGCACTTCCAACTCTACAAGCATAAGTTTTCTCAGTGGGTTCTCTGTCTAGTTTTGATACAAGTCCTTTATTGGACAGGAGTTCGGCAAATTTTTTTTTCTTTTCTTTTCTTTTTTTTTTTTTTCTAGATTTTATTTTTTTTAAGAGGCAGAGAGAGTGAGAGAGAGAGGCAGAGGGAGAAACAGACTCCCCACTAAGCAAAGAACCTGATGTAGGGCTCTTGATCCCAGGACTGGAAGATCATGACCTGAGCCAAAGACAGATGCTTAACTGACTGAGCCACCCAGGCACCCCTCGGTAAATATTTTCTTTCAGTCCATGGTTTGTCTTTTAACAGTCTGTTTTAAAACAAACAGACTCTCTTAACAGTCTGTTTTGCAGAGCAGAGGTCTTAGATTTAAATAAAGTCCAACTTACCACTTTTTTTGTTTCATGGATTATTCTTTTGGTTGTATCTAAAAACTCATCACCATCTATTGATTCTTACAATAATTCTCTGATATTATTACCTCCATTTTGCAAATGAGGAAACCAAACCTCAAAGGTGAACTTGACTAAGCTCATGTGAGCAAAACTAATGGATTTGGGACTGATAAATTCCAATACTCATTCCACTATGCAATGTTGTAATGCTATCTAACTCTGTTCTTCTTTTTGTTTTCTTTGCCTTTCTTTCCTCTTTTCTTGGAAGCTTATTTTTTAAGGTTTTTTTTTTTTTTTAAACCTAGGGAAAACATGTCTTGCCAGAAGACATGACAACTTCCAGAGAATAAGAGATTGATGAAGCTGGTCCAATGCCAATCACAACGGCATTGATAGAAACATGCTCTAAGGTGCAGTGTCAAGTGTTGTGGAAGCTAAGGGCTCATTTCTCTAGAAACACACATACTCACATTTTGCATACAATTTTAGGTGTTCTGGATGCCATTGCTGCTTTATAATTAGTTTAGCACCTGGCCGTCTGGGATACATATGAAATAATATAAAGAAATAACATCTATGAAAGCACTAGCATAGCTCCTGTGTAGAGGAGGCACTCAATAAATTCTCATTTAATCTGAAGTCTGATTAATTTGATTAATAGTACTTTTTGCCTTCAAGCAAGGAATCTATACCCACTGGGTTTAATATAGTCTGGTTACAAGAATTCGCCACAGGGTGTCACTATTGTTCTAGAGAAAAAATTAACAGCATTTAAACCATCCCCCTCCTTCCCCCCGCCCCCCACTTCACCCCGCCCCCCACTCCACCCCACCCCTTTAATTTAAAAAACAAAGTGATGACTGTGTGGTGAGGGGGGGTGAGGAAGGGCATTACTTTTGTATTCTAATAGCTTTTTAAATTTTTAATATTAACACAATTCATTGCTTTTGAATGTCATAAAAATGTTGCATCAACATATTTTGGGTTACTGAGCAGTTGTCCAGGGTGTAAAAAAAAAATTAAAAAGCACTGTTTGGGTTCAGAAAGTTTACTTCACTCCAGAGGATCCATGGGGAGTCTCAGTGACTCATTTACTCATTCATCAAAGATTTGTTGCCTGCTGTGTGCTATGCATTATGTAAATCATAGTATATCCAGAGGTTTGGCATATCTAGTCACTTTCACAATGGCTCTGAGTGATTAGACTCCTGCTTAGAGTAGCAATAGGATAGGGATTTGGTTCAGGATTCCTACAGAGACTTGTTCACCCCAAACAGCCTCTCATAGTTATTCGACCTGATAAATGTCATAATAGTCCTACATCCTAGCATGCTGCCTGGGGTAATATCCATCCATCACTACTAAAATGAGCAGCAGTCACCTGTAAAATATCCATCTGGCATGTGCCTTCCTCCTTCTGGGCACCACTGATGGCACAGATAAAGGGACAAAGACAACAACATTCAGATGAGCAGTTTTGTTTTGTTTGTTTTTTAAGTAGGCTCCACACACAGGGTAGGGCTCAAACTCAGGATCCTAAGAAGGAGAGTCATTTGCTCTATTCACTGAGCCGGCCAGGTGCCCCCAACAGTTTTGTTCTTCAACAGCATTTTTGGGATATTTACATACTGTAAAATTCACCCATGTGAAAATGTACAAGTAGTGGGATTTAGCATATTCAGAGAGTTGTGGAATCGTCCCCATTACCTAATTCCACAACATTTTCGTTAGCCCAAAAGAAAACCACACACCCACTAGCAGTCACTCCCACCCTTTCCCCAGGCTCTGGCAACCACTTATCTACTTTACGTCTTGCTGGATTCACTTACACTGGACATTTCATATAAATGGAGTCATAATACATGAACGGTTTGTAAATAGCAAAAGAAAGCAATTCTTTCATCTCTACTCCAACTACCATAGTTTGGGTAGATTCCTGCTTTCAGAAAAGTGCTTTTAGAAAAGTGCCCAATATGTAATCTATAAATTCCTATAATAGTCATCATGAACTCCTTTGGGGGAATTTTTTTTACCTCAACAGCACATCCAAATGGGAGTGAAATTGGTTTCACTCAGGACAAAAGTGGCTGAAATCAGTCATCTTCTGAAATCGTTACTTTCTAAGCATGGCCTGTGAGAATGTGGGCTGTTTGGGCCCAAGACTTACACCTATTATCTTATACTCTTAAGTAGGAGACAAGAAAAACTAAATATAAAGCTCTGCTCTCTCTCTTCATTAATCATTAAATAAATACCCAAGTCCTCCCCCATGGCCCACAGCATAGAAAATTCTATGAGCCAACAGTAACCTGCCTGGTGGTGAAGAAGGGCATCCACAGAGAGAAATCCATGCTAGGCATTGTGCTGGCATTCCTCCCCCAATTCTGTAAGTACTATAAGAATGAGAAAATGAGGGCAGCCCAGGTGGCTCAGCGGTTTAGTGCCGCCTTCAGCCAGGGGCCTGATCCTGGACACCTGGGATTGAGTCCCCAGTCGGGCTCCCTGCAGGGAACCTGCTTCCCCCTCTGCCTGTGTCTCTGCCTCTCTCTCTCTCTCTCTCTCTCTGTTTCTCTCATAAATAAATAAAATATTTTTTTAAAAAAAAAGAGAAAATGAGACTTAGTGAGATTCAATAACTTACCCAAGCAAGGCTACATGCCTAGTATGTGGAAGTGTTTAGTAAAGGATAAAAGCACAGAATCAGAAGCCAAGCTTTCTGGGTTTAAATCCTGAATTCTACAGCACACTACCTGTGTGAACTTCAGCAAGTTCTTTTAGCTCTCCGTGCTTCAGACGGCCTCTGTAAGGAAGGGATCCTAATAACACGGACCTTATGGGGAGGCTGTAAGTAAGGTTCAAGTAAGTTAGTACCGAAAGCACTTATAGCAATGCCTGGCATATGAAAAGCCCTATAAAAGTATTGACTGTAAATATTATCAGAATCCAGATTTGCCTGGATTTAAAGTTCTTGCCCCTAATGCAAAACCATGCCTCTCCATGCTTACCCTATATTCTCGAAGAATTAGGAGATCTGTGGCCTGAGCTGAACTGACAGTGCTGTGGCATGTGATGTCTCAATTAATGTGTGAGCCTGCTACAGTGAGCACATTGGTGGTACCGCCCTGTTCACACTGCAGACAATGTCCACTGCATCTTATTTCCACCCCCCACACAAACACTCTATGTAAATACCACAGCTCTGGCCTGAATTGCAATAGTGCGCATTATAAGGATGAAAGAGAAGGGTGTGAGAGCAGTTGCCTCCTGCAACAACTCTTTTACATCACTGTAGAAGCAGAATAATAAAACTTCACTGTCACTTTCAAGAAAAAGAGAAGCAAAACCAGGCTAACAAATTGATAACCTGAACTAATGACCAGGAAGGTATTTTCCTGCCCACATCCCAAAGCAAAGGAACCATTAAGACATTAAGATGATTTACAGCAACAGGGGGTTACTGTTACTGGTTTTGACAGCAATTGTCTTTAAGAGGATGGGTCCTGCAGTCCTACAAGTCTACTTAGATTTCCAGAAGGAGAGAACTCTAAGAAAAAAAAAAAAAAAAAAAAGCTGTTTCCTAAAGCATAAAGAGGGCAAACGTGTATCTTAAGTTTTCTTTTTAATTTTTTTTTTTGTTAAGCAATCTCTATGCCTAATGTGGGGCTTAACTCATAACCCCAAGATCAAGAGTCACATGGTCTACTGACTGAGCCAGCCAGGCACCCTGAATTTTAAGTTTTCCTAATAAAATGTATTATCTCTGTATCTGTACAATTATCTGCTTGCCTCTCTGGAATCATTTTAGTGAAGAATTAATAGGCAGTAAATAAACAAATCCGGCCAGCCCGGGTGGCTCAGCGGTTTAGCGCCGCCTTCAGTCCAGGGTATGATCCTGGAGACCCGGGCTCGAGTCCCAGGTCGGGCTCCCTGCATGGGGCTTACTTCTCCCTCTGCCTGTGTCTTTGTCTCTCTCTCTCTCTCTCTCGAATAAATAAATAAAATCTTTAAAAACAAAAGATTTTCATTATTCTGCAAATGCCTACAGTATCTCTCTTTACAGAAGGAATTCTCAAACTTGGCTATACACTGTAGTCACATGAAGATGCAGGGGCTGTGCCCACAGAGATCTCTGACTCCATGGATCCAGGATACAGCACGGGTATCAGGAATTTCATAGGCTCCCAAGTTAGGAGTAGCCACATTTTTAAAACTCAGTTGGCAGTGCTCAGTTGGCAGTCACACGTCCTCTGGTCCTGTGTCAGTTTCAGCTATCCTGGAGGACAGGCCTCCCTAGAGATTCCTCCACTACTAAGTGGGTTTTAAGTTTTTATATGTTCCATGATCTACTGATTATCTCTGACCATCCCAAACCAAGCCTTCAGAGCAGTTGTCCTAAATGGGCACGAATTAGGGAGAGTTCTTACAATCTCAACTAAAATGAACCTGGTAGGGACCCCTGGGTGGCTCAGTTGGTTAAGCGTCTGCCTTCAGCTCAGGTCATGATCCTGCAGTCCTAGGATGGAGCCCTGCATAGGGCTCCCTGCTTCTCTCTCTGCCCCTCAACCCGCTCATGCTCGCACACATGCTCTCTCTCTCAAATAAATAAATAAAATCTTTTTTAAAAAGGAGAGAGGGGGATCCCTGGGTGGCTCAGTGGTTTAACGCCTGCCTTCAGCCAGGGTGTGATCCTGGAGACCCGGGATCGAGTCCCACATCAGGCTCCCTGCATGGAGCCTGCTTCTCTCTCTGCCTGTGTCTCTGCCTCTGTGTGTGTGTGTGTGTCTCTCATGAATGAATAAATAAAATCTTTTAAAAAATAAAATAAAAAATAAAAAGAGAGAGAAAAGAAAAAAATTATTTGAGATTATAATTGGTGCTATTTACCAGAGATCTTTGGTTGCCTTGTATGCCTTGCATCTTTCAAGACGGTCAATGAAGAAAATAGCATAAACATCTACACTGCTGGATACAGAAATCATGCAAAGAAAAATAAAATAAAATGAACCTGGTATTTACTCAAGTCCAGAGATGAGCTGAAGAAAGAAGTTGACTGTAAACTACCAGAATCTTAGCTCTGGTAATGAGTATAGACTGTTTAAAAATTATATTCATATGTTCAATTCTGTTGCTTTTCTCTCTTATAAGCTAGAATTATATTACTTCAGCAGAGGTCCTTTTTTTTTTTTTAGATTTTATTTATTTATTCATGAGAGACACACACACAGGGAGAGGCAAAGGAGAGAAGCAGGCTCCATGCAGGGAGCCCAACGTGGGACTCGATCCCTGGTCTCCAGGATCATACCCTGGGCTGAAGGCAGGCGCTAAACCGCTGAGCCACCCAGCCATCCAGCAGAGGTCCTACATAAAGATATATCAGGATGAAAATTTGCATTTAACTATAAAGCAGTGTGTTTCCTTTCTTGCTATCATAGAAAGATGGAAATCAAATGGAAACTACCAAGCAAAACCAGAACATGACTGAGCCAGTGAGAGTGAATACTGAATTATTTTCACAGACATGTATAAAGCATCCGCTAAGTGGTTGGTACTGTGCTAGGTACTCGAGATTCAGAAATGTCCCTCCTGAGGCTAACCACCTAGTGAGGAAACCGATAATTTCAATGTATTGTGGGCAACACTCTCCTAGAAAGGAAGAACAGGAAGGAGACTTGAACTCAAAGAGGGGATATGTGGGTGGGGGCAGGGAAGCCCTCAGATAGACGTGATGCTTTTGATAAGTTTTTTTTTTTTTTTTTTTTTGCTTTTGATAAGTTTTAAAAGATATGTGCTATCCTGGGGTGCCTGGGTGGTACAGTCCATTAAGCAACTGACTCTTGGTTTGGGCTCAGGTGGTGATCTCGGGATTGTGAGATTGAGCCCTGTGTCAGGCTCCGTGCTCAGAGCAGTCTGCTTAAGATTCTCTCTCCTTCTCCCTCTGCCCTTCTCCCCTGCAGACACAGTCTCTCTAAAATAAATAGATCTTAAAAATAAAAAATAAAAAGATGTGCAGGCACCTGGGTGGCTTAGTCAGTTAAGTGTCTGCCTTTGGCTCAGGTCGTGATCCCACGGTCCTGGGATCAAGTCCTATGTCAGACTCTCTGCTCAGCCAGGAGTCTGCCTCTCCCTCTCCCTTTACCCCTCTCCCCTGCTCATGATCTCTCTCTCACACACTCACTCTCTCTCTCAAATAAATAAATAAAATCTTTAAAAAAAAAAAAAAAAAGATGTGCTATCCAAGTAAAGTGAACAATTGAGGTTTAGTGAGGAGGGCCGTATTTAATCATATTCTATCTCCCATATGTTCTGAACCAAATGAGAAATTGGCCCATGGGTCAACTAAGATAAAAAATTTCAACTTTATTATTGCTACTTTCACATTACTCTAAGAATGACCATGACTTTACCAGAGGGAGCGTAGGAAACAGTGATAGAGCATCCTGTGATTTTCAGCTGCTTATCACAGTGAAGCTTCTAGTCACATTTCCTAGAATCTAGGGTTATGTAAAAAGGACAGTTTGCTAAATATGTTCAAATTATTCCTTAGCATTCTGTGAGCAAAGCACCTTCATCAGAGTCCATAGAAACCCATGAGGAAAACATGCCTTTATTTCCCACAAATTATGGTTGGAAAAAATTATTCTTTGTTTCTATTTAAACTCATCCCAGAGTCAATTCTAAACTGTATAGTCTATTTGGCGCACATTGATTTATGGACACTCACAACTTATCAAACCTAGTCCTAAAAGCTAAACGGGAAAATTCAAAACCAGCTTTTTTATTTTTTTAAGGTTTTATTTATTAGTTCATGAGAGACATAGAGAGAGAGGCAGAGACACAGGCAGAGGGAGAAGCAGGCTCCATGCAAGGAGCCCGACGTGGGACTCGTTCCCGGGTCTCCAGGATCACGCCCTGGGCTGAAAACGGGGCTAAACCACTGAGCCACCCGGGCGACCCATGACCACCATCTTATAGAGCCCAGAGGCCTCACAAATGTGTGATAAAATTTTAGGAACTGTTGCTGCAGCATTGTTTTAAACTTTTTAATTAAAAATACATTTATTAAATTTAATTTTTAAATTTCTTTACTTAGATATATGCATGTGTATGTATGTATCTGTGTGTGTAAGGCAAAATCAGATCCAAAGTGATCAAAATCACAGTAAAGCCACTCTACTGGAGAAGGTAAAATTAGGCAGTTTGTTTAGGAAATCTAATTTTTTTGCCTATATTTTTCAACCTTCCTATCCTTTTTTTTCTGCTGCTCTATTTTCATCCTACCTAAGATAAATTTTATGGTTGCCCTCTAACCCAAAATGATAGTAGAGTTATATAAAATATAAGACTTCACTTAATTTGTAAAATTTTTAATTAATTTTTAATATTAACATTGCTCAACAATACGATTAAATAACGACTGTATTTAAAGCTCTCTATTAAAAAGTAATAAATAAAGCTCTCTATTGTGAATGCAACTGTTGTCTGAAGTACATTCTGACACATGGATTCAGTTACAAATATAGTTTTGAAAAGCAATGAAAAAATTTCAGTTGAAAAAATGAGATCCTGAAACCCCATTTTTTTTTTTACCTAAGATAAACTTGTACATTGGTAGCTCAAAAAAGATATATATATATATATAAATAATTTGGTGATCTAAAAATTGATCAAGGCCTATGGTGATCAAATGATAAAATTTGCTTTCTTTTAAAAAATGTTTATAATAGAAATTATAATTAACCTAATTAAAGAAATGTGTGGGTTTTTTTCTTTTTTTAGATTTATTTATTTATTCATGATAGGCATAGAGACACAGAGACAGAGACAGAGACAGAGACAGAGACACAGGCTGAGGGAGAAGCAGGCTCCATGTAGGGAGTCCGACGTGGGACTTGATCCCGGGTCTCCAGGATTGTGCCCTGGGCCAAAGGCAGGCGCCAAACCATTGTGCCACCCAGGGATCCCCAATGTGTGGGTTTTTAAAAATAAAACTTGCAGATTCTTTTTTAGTCAATTCAACTTATTTTTCACTTTCATCCAAACTGGTAAAATAATTTAGCTCACTTGTTACTTGTAGTCCTTTAGAGGGGAAGCTTTTATAAACTAGTTACCAGTTTATTCTGGGAATCTGGTTAAGTTGTTTCTGGGACTTTTGATCAGGAATGGACAATATTGAAGAGTCAAAAAATCACTGATATTATCTATAATAGGTGTTTGGTGTGGGCTGGTGAGGTGCATATAGAGCTCCAACTACTTACCCCAATTCCACCTCCACTGAGCTTAGACTGTACCTCATATACTGCTCATCATCCACCTGACTCTCATTTCATCAAAAGGCTGACATTATAAAACAGTGACTCAGTGAGAGAGGAATGAGTAAGAAGCCAAAAACATAAATAGAATCCTATTATGCTTGCTCCTCTTTCACATGTGCCTTTGGAGTACACGAGTGAGTGAGTGAGTGAGTGAGTGAGTGAGTGAGTTAAAAGGCATCTGAATTTGAGTAACAAAATAAAGATAGTATTGTATTATAACTCAAAGAATAAGTTAAATATCCATGAGTTCATACTGAAATGAATAAATGACTGAAAAATTTTAAAAAAAGAAAAAATAAATATATGGAAGAAAAGGGAAAATCTTATAGAATTCCAAATAATAAATGTAGATATTTCCTCTTCCAGGATATGGGGCCTAATCTTCCTCCCCTTAAATGTAGGCTGGACTTAGTGACTTCCAAAAAGTAGAGCATGGAAAGAGAAAATAGTAACTTTACTGTGGAGAAACCTGGTGCAGACACCACTTTAACCAGGTAATCAAGGTTGGCATTATCAGTAATAAATCAGGTTGATATCATCTACCCCTGATTTGATACCTATATCACAGAACTATCTAAATTTATAAAGAAGTTTAATTTTAAAAATATATGAAAAAAAATCTCTCTTATTTCTTTACACACTTGCCTCAATTTAAAGATATGTATGTTTGTGAGTACATTCAAGAATATACAGAAGAGGTTTGAGAAGAAATAGACCAAATTTAACAAGGGTTACTTCCACGGGGAATGTGCACTTGCAGGGAAGGGGACAGATGAAGGGGTAGTTTCACTGTTTATTCTACATATTTCTGCATGGTTTTAAAATTTGCAGTAATTACTTTTCTAATTTTATTAATTTTTAAAAATAGAAATGGTCTTAAAGAGAGCTCTGTGGAGAAATTTGCAACTTTACACTCCATTCGCTCTGGTCTCCTTCCAAACATGAAGAAGTGCTTTCATAAAGCATCTTTTGAAGATCTTTTCTGATTTATCATGCTCTACTTTCATTTATTTTCAAAATACTTGACTCACAATAATATAATTTAATGCTACTCTTAAATTTGAATTCTCCTTTCTCATCTCAAAACTTTAGTGTCTCTTCCAGCAAGAATGTTAAGGCTTAGTTAGATAGTGAGTGCCAATATGTCTCAATTATTCCACAGTCCTCTCTTGGTAAATTCAGGATGAAGTATTGATATATATCAAACACTGGAGTACCTAGGATATCTAAAATATGTCAAGTGAAATATAAATGAAACATCAGCATATGTGATTATTTAAGACCAAATTCTGTTAGTGTGGAAATGGTTATATGTAAATTTATGTTCTCCCTTGATATCATGTAGATATAATCTTTGACTTTCTTGATAACCATGAATATATATTTGTTAATTAACTGAATAATAATATCCCACTAAGTACAATTTAGTGTTATGTGCCTAATGTAATTGGAAAAGACAAAGAGTAGCTCCAAGAATGAAAACTGATATATCCACTCTGGAGAACTATATGGAGGTTCCTCAAAATGTTAAAAATAGAACTACCAGAGAGAGGTACCTGGGTGGTACAGTCAGTTAAGCACCCAACTCTTGGTTTCAGCTCAGATCATGATCTCAGGGTTGTGAGATCAAGTCCTGTATCAAGCTCCAGGCTGAGTGTAGAATCTGCTTAAAACTCTCTCTCCTCCTTCTGCCCCTCCCTCATGCATGCTCTTTCTCTCTCTCTCTCAAATAAATAAATAAATCTTCAAAAAAAATTAGAACTACTCTACAATCCAGCAATTGCACTACTAAGTATTTACCCAAAAGACAAAAATACAGATTCCAAGAGATGCTTGCACCCCAATGTTTGTAGCAGCATTATCAACAACAGTCAAACTATGGAGAGAGCCCAAATGTCCATTAACTGATGAATGGATAAAGATGTGGTATACATATACAATGGAATATTATTCAACCATAAAAAAGAATGAAATCCTGCCATTTGTAATGACATGGATGGGGCTAGTATATTATGCTAAGTGAAATTAAGTCAGTCAGAGAAAGACAAATACCATATTTCCACTCATATGTAGAATTTAAGAAACAAAACAGATAAAATATGGGAAGAGGGAAAAGAAAAAAAAGGAGTGAGGGAAACAAGCCATAAGAGACTCTTAATGATAGAGAACAAACTGAGGATTGATGGAGGGAGGTGGGAGGGGGATGAGCTCGATGGGTGATGGGGATTTACGAAGAGCATTGGGTGTTGTATGTAAATGATGAATCATTGAATTCTACTCCAGAAATCAATATTGCACAGTATGTTAACTACCTAAAATTTAAATTAAAAGAAAAAAGAATAGCTTCCAGGGGGCTACTAATCTTTGCCTATCCCCAGCTAAGGCAAGTGGCAAGAGTATGAATAAGAGAATACATGTCTTATACACCAAAGAATCATTGGAGTTAGAATATGAAGCCTATTAAGATGACTATAAGGAGGGGAAAGAACATTACATCTTCACTGAATCCCCAAAATATCATTATTTTCATATGTGAAAACAGATATTAATCTACATAAACCTCAGATGTCAGCATTATCACCTTGCCTCTAACAATAAGATTGGCTAAAATATCCAGTTTCTATACAATACCCCATAATGTCCCAGGATGTCTGAGATATCTCAGGGTTTGTCTTCTCATAGTTACCTACAACTCCAAGTTTTGACTTCTGAATTAACTGATTAAGGTTATGGATGTCCCCTGCTTCACAAACCCCTTGTCCCTTTCTGAGCCATGAAATTTGGCATCACTTTGTGTTTTAAGGTTTTGTAAGATGAATGGGGTTTACATCACAATTCTACAGATAACTTAAAATCCAGAGTTAGATGTCCATGCCTTTCAAATGACCTTCTGCCATTATGTTGAAATTGCAATTTCTACTTCAGTCTCCCTCTAGGCTTCTCATTTTTCCTCTCCCCCATTCCTCACAATGTGAGTATCCTAAAGGTATGTAAGCCGACAGCCTTCTGGAAAGCATTTTTTTCATATTGTTTACTTTTTTTATTAGTACAGATAATAGTATAGCTTACTAAATGGATTTTTCTAAGCTTTACTAGTTGTTACAATCAGCAGATAATAGAAATTCTAAGAAATAGGCAATAACTTTTTTCTTTTTTCTAAAACCTCTTTAATCTTTAAAATTAACCTGATGGTTAATGTACTGTAAATAGCTCCAACGTCATCAGATTGTTTTTGTGTTTTGGATTTGCATGAAAGAACAGTAACGATTAAATCCATTCCATTCATAACGTTGATGTTTAATGCTGTGAGAAACTGCTATTTTATCAGCCCATTGAGCACTGAAGCTCAATTTGAGTGTACAAATCATATTGTAAAACAAAATAATAACCTTCTAAATGTGTTGCTATATATTATTAATAGCATGCCATTAAAATAACTTTGGGCACCATAGTAAATCTACCTTGGAGGAGTGAGTTTAAAAAGTTTGTGAAATGTTTTGTAAAAATGATTAATAATGAAATATAAATAATTACAGATATTTTCCTTGTTCTTTTACATAAAGAAAATATACAGGAATTATGATGTAGATCAACTTAGATCAAGGCCATTGTATGTGTGTAATACAACTGTACAACAGTATGGATATAAATGACTATACTTAAGTTTTGGTAAGGTGGCTGCCATAGAATGTCTATCATTTTGGCAACAATGATAAATATATAGCGTTTTGCCCAGTTTTTAGTGAAGCTTGTGGGAATATAAACATGAATTTTGAAGCATAACTTGATAGTCTGATAGGTTTAGATTGGGGAGGATGGTGTAGTCAGGGAACAGCACAAAGAACAGCACAGGTACATACCAGGAATTAGTTCAGCGGTTCAAGATTCCTGGCCATTGGTAAATAGGGAGATGTAATGCTAGAATTTTGGGGTAATCTGGCTTGATAACAACAATGATAAAGAGCATTCACTCTTTTAAAGTTCAGGGAAGACACACTAAAGTATGGTGAATGGAATTAGGGTGATTCACTTTGGAGTCACTGGTTTGTTTCTAATTTGACCAGATCAACGGGGCTGTTAACTTTGGAAAATGAAGAGGCCTGATACCTCTTATTACTAGTAGCATCAAAACAGGGAGGCTGTAGCTATTACCATGAGAACTAGGTAGGAAGACATGAGGTGAGGAGTACATACCCTTCCTCTCTTCCCTATGCTACTCTTTGCTGTCCCGTTAAAGCTGAGATCTCCTCTTCTACATAATCCACTGTCAACCCTGAACAAGAGTACATCGACTCTGGATGTGGTATGTTAAGAAAATGAACACGTTTTTAAGCATGGCATACTTTTCTTGACAGCATATATTAATTGCTGATGAATAGTCATAAATTGAGAATTTTCATGTTTCGCCCAGTTGCTAAGCGGTACATTCCTTTTCAGTGATAAAAGGAAACATCATTTCTTAATGCATCCTCTATGATGTTTAGGAATGCATCCCATAGAAAAATCTTATAAATAAACCATAATGTTTCATTTTATTTTGCATAAACTTAAATTCCTTCAATGGATTCCACAACTTCTTTATAGAAAGAAAATCTTTGTTCAACAAAAGAACAAAGGATGTCATAAATTCAACATTTCAGTATACAGATTAATTCAAAATAAAAATTTTTATAGGAGCATTAAAACCATCTAGTAGCTCTTTTACATTCTAGAATAGCTTATAATAAATGCTATGCAGGAACTTATGACATCTATTTAATGATTGTCTTCACATAGAAGCTAAGGAATAGATCAGAGTTAAGGAACAGATCAAATACTTGGGAAAGCACAAATAAAATTCCTCTAAAGGCTTTTTGCTTAGCATCCATTTTCTAGTAGTTGGACTTGGAAAGTTGTTTCTAAGTGCAATAATTTTATTTTAAGATAGAAATATATTTCAATCAATATTGATTATCATCTAATTGAAGAGAGTAAAATATTTGCACTAATACATATTTTATGTTATATAAATTCTAGATTTTAGATTTTTAAAATTCAAATGTTATAAAATATATTTTGGCTTACTGAATAGACATTCAGTAAGATGTGTCTTCTTGGCAAAAAGAATACCAACCACTGGGGTATTCAACATATTATTAAGAAGAAATAAAAAGTAGAAGCTGACATCATGGAGGAAAGATTATCATTACTGATAAGCTCTCAAGATTAATAAAGGTGATCATTTTTTTAAAAAGATTTTGTTTATTTATTTATGAGAGACACAGAGAGAGAAAGAGAGAGGCAGAGACATAGGCAGAGGCAGAGGGAGAAGCAGGCTCCATGCAGAGAGCCCGATGCAGGACTTGATCCTGAGTCTCCAGGATCACACCCTGGGCTGAAGGCAGACGCTTAACCACTATCCAGCTTGGGGTGCCAGCTACCCAGGCACCCCAAGGGGATCATTTTAAAAAGGAGATGAGTGAAGTAGAGGGAAGAAGAAATAACTCAGTGATATAAAGGGAACAACTAGTTTTTATTCTTGTTTGACTTCACTCTGCTTCTTTGTTACCCAAGCTATGTACTGTCTTTCACTGGGCTCTAAGGTCACCCTACATCTCCCCCCTCAAGCCCTTAACTTTGCTTTTATTCATTCATTCATTCATTTATAGATTTTTATTTATTCATGAGAGATGTAGAGAGACAGAGACAGAGAGGCAGAGACACAGGCAGAGGGAGAAGCAGGTTCCATGCAGAGAGCCCAATGTAGGACTCGATCCCGGGTCTCCAGGATCACGCCCTGGGCTGAAGGCGGCGCTAAATTGCTGAGCCACCCAGGCCACCCAACTTTGCTTTTAGAAATAAATATAAATAGGTATTCTTTTTAAATGAAAGAATATTATTTTATTCTTATTATATTATTTATTATGTAAAAATTAACCTAAATCAGATCATTAACTTAAATGAAAATCCAAAAGTATAAAAATTCTAGAAGAAAACAAGAAAATCTCTGTGATCTTGGGCTGGGCACAATTTGTCTGAGAGGATACAAAAAACATTAAATAGGAAAGAAAAATGTGATAAATAGGAAAGAAAAACGTGATAAATTTAAAAACTAAAAAGTTGGCAGCCCGGGTGGCTCAGCAGTTTAGTGCCGCCTTCAGCCCAGGGCCGGATCCTGGAGACCCAGGATCACGTCCCATGTCGGGCTCCCTGCATGGAGCCCGCTTCCCCCTCTGCCTGTGTCTCTGCCTGTCTCTCTCCCTCTTTGTGTGTCTGTCATGAATAGAGAAAAAATCTTAAAAAAAAAACAACTAAAAAGTTCTGTTCTTTGAAAGACAAACATTAAGAAATGAAAAGGCTCCAACAAGAAGACCTAACAATTATGAATATTTATGCCTCTAATGTGCGAGCAACCAATATCAATCAAGTAATAACCAAAGTAAAGGGCAGCCCAGATGGCTCAGCGGTTTAGCGCCGCCTTCAGCCCAGGGCCGGATCCTGGAAACCTGGGATCAAGTCCCACCTCAGGCTCCCTGCATGGAGCCTGCTTCTCCCTCTGCCTGTATCTCTGCCTCTCTCTCTCTCTCTCTCTGTGTCTCTCATGAATAAATAAATAAAAATCTTTAAAAAAAATAACCAAAGTAAAAAGATACATAGATAATAACATATTAGTAGGAGACTTCAACACAGCACTCTCAGCAAAAGACAGATATTCTAAGCAGAACATCACCAAAGAAACAAGGGCCTTGAATGATACACTGGACCAAATGGATTTCACAGATATACACAGAACATTCCATCCTAATGCAACTGAATACACATTCTTCTCAAGTGCACATGGAATTTTCTCCAGAATAGATCACATACTGGGTCACAAATCAGGTCTCAACCAATACCTAAAGATTGGGATTGTCCTCTGCGTATTTTCAGACCACCATGCTTTGAAACTAGAATTCAAAGAGGAAATTTGGGATTGCCTCCTGCATATTTTCAGACCACAATGCTTTGAAACAAAGAAACTCAAACACTTGGAGGTTAAAGAGCATCCTACTGAAAGATGGATGGATCAAGCAGGAAATTAGAGAAGAATCAAAAAGAGTCATGGAAACTAATGAAAATGAAAATACAACTGTTAAAAATCTTTGGGATACAGCAAAAGAAGTCCTAAGAGGGAAATACACTGCAATACAAGCCTCCTCAAAAAATTGGACAAAACTCAAAATACACAAGCTAACCTTGCACCTAAAGGAACTGGAGATAGAACAGTAAATAAAGCCTAAGCCAAGCAGAAGAAGAGAGATAACAAAGATTAGAGCAGAACTCAATGAAATAGAGACCAGAAGAACTGTGGAACAGATCAATGAAACCAGGAGCTGGTTCTTTGAAAGAATTACTAAGATAGATAAACCCCTAGCCAGTCTTATTAAAAAGAAAAAAGACTCAAATTAATAAAATCATGAACAAAAGAGGAGAGATCACAGCCAATACCAAGGAAATACAAATGACTTTAAAAATGTACTATGAGCAGCTACATGCCAACAAATTAGGCAATCTGGAAGAAATGGATGCATTTCTGGAAACCTACAAATTACCAAAACTGGAACAGAAAGAAGTAGAAAACCTGAACAGGCTAATAACCAGCGAGGAAATTGAAGCAGTCACCAAAAACCTCCCAAGACACAAAAGTCCAGGGCCAGATGGCTTCCCAGGGAAATTCTACTAAACATTTAAAAAAGAAATAATACCTATTCTACTAAAGCTGTTTCAAAGGATAGAAATGGAGGGAATACTTCCAAACTCACTCTGTGATGCCAGCATTACCTTGATCCCAAAACCAGACAAAGACCTCACCAAAAAAGGAGAATTACAGACCAATATCCCTGATGAACATGGATGCAAAAATTCTCACCAAGATACTAACCAATAGGATACAACAGTACATTAAGAGGATTATTCACCACGACCAACTGGGATTTATCCCCAGGAGGCAAGGGTGGTTCAACATTCATAAAACAATCTATGTTGATAGATCACATGAATAAAAGAAAAGACAAAAACTGTATGATCCTCTCAATAGATGCAGAAAAAACATTTGACAAAATACAGCATCCATTCCTGATTAAAACTCTTCAAAGGGTAGGGATAGAGGAAAAATTCCTCAATATCATAAAAGTCATTTTGAAAAGCCCACAGTGAATATTATTCTCAATGGGGAAAAACTGAGAGCCTTTCCCCCAAGGTAAGGAACACAAAAGGGATGTCCACTCTCGCCATTGTTATTCAACATAGTACTAGAAGTCTTAGCCTCAGCAATCAGACAACAAAAAGAAATAAAAGGCATTCAAACTGGCAAAGAAGAGGTCAAACTCTCCCTCTTCAGAGATGATATGATACTGTATATAGAAAACCCAAAAGACTCCACCCAAAGCTTGCTAGAACTCCTATAGCATTTCAGCAATGTGGCAGGATACAAAATCAATGCACAGAAATCAGTAGCATTTTTACACATTAACAATGAGACTGAAGAAAGAGACATTAAGGAATCAATCTCATTTACAATTGCACCCAAATCCATAAGATATCTAGAAACAAACCTAACCAAAGAGGTAAAAGAATTATACTCTAAAAACTACAGAACACTTATGAAAGAAATCGAGGAAGATGTAAAGTGACAGAAAAACATTCCATGCTCTTGGATTAGAAAAATAAGTATTGTGAAAATATCTATGCAACCCAGAGCAATTTACACATTCAATGCAATCCCTATCAAAATACCATGGACTTTCTTCAGAGAGTTGGAACAGATCATCTTAAGATGTGTATGGAACCAGATAGCCAGAAGAATTTTGAAAAAGAAAGCCAAAGCTGGGGGCATCACAATGCTGACTTCAAGCTGTATTACAAAGCTGTGATCATCAAGACAGTATGGTACTGGTACAAAAACAGACACATAGATCAATGGAACATAATAGAGAACCCAGAAATGGCCCCTCAGCTCTCTGGTCAACTCATTTTTGACACTGCAGGAAAGAATATCCTCTGGAAAAAGGACAGTCTCTTCCATAAATGGTGTTGGGAAAATTGGACAGCCACATGCAGAAGAATGAAACTGGACCATTCTCTTACACCAGACACAAAGAAAACTCAAAATGGTTGAAACATCTAAATGTGAGACAAGAACTCATCAAAATATTAGAGGAGAACACAGGTAGCAACTTTTTTGAACTTGGGCGCACCAACTTCTTGCAAGACACATCTATGAAGGCAAGGGAAACAAAAGCAAAAAGTGAACTATTGGGACTTCATCAAAATAAAAAGTTTCTGCACAGCAAAGGAAACAATCAACAAAACTAAAAGACAACCTACAGAATGGGAGAAGACATTCACAAGTGAAATATCAGATAAAGGGTTAATAGCCAAGATTTATAAAGAACTTATCAAACCCGGGATCCCTGGGTGGCGCAGCGGTTTGGCGCCTGCCTTTGGCCCAGGGCACGATCCTGGAGACCCAGGATCGAATCCCACGTCAGGCTCCCGGTGCATGGAGCCTGCTTCTCCCTCTGCCTGTGTCTCTGCCTCTCTCTCTCTGTGTCTATCATGAATAAATAAATAAAATCTTAAAAAAAAAAAAAAAAAAAAAAAACAAACTCAACACCCAAGAAACAAACAATCCAATCATGAAATGGGCAGAAGACATGAACAGACATTTCTTCAAAGAAGATATACACATGGCCAATAAGCACATGAAAAAATGTTCCACATCACTTGCCATCAGGGAAATACAAATCAAAACCACAATGAGATATCTGCTTACACTGACTGGTAAGAATGGTGAAAATTAACAAGACAGGAAACAACGAATGTTGGTGAGGATGTGGAGAAAGAGGAAATTCTTGCACTGTTGGTGGGAAGGCAAGCTGGTACAGCCACTCTGGAAAACAGTGTGGAGATTCCTCAAGAAGTTAAAAATAGAGCTACCCTACGACCCAGCAATTGCACTACTGAGTATTTACCCCAAAGATACAGATGTAGTGAAACACCGGGACACCTGCACCCCAATGTTCAGAGCAGCAATGTCCCTAATACCCAAACTTTGGAAGGAGCCATGATGTCCTTCGACAGATGAATGAATAAGGAAGATGTGGTATAGGGATGCTTGGGTGGCTCAGCGGTTGAGCACCTGCCTTCAGCCCAGGGTGTGAACCTGGAGTCCCAGGATGGAGTCCCACGTTGGGCTCCCTGCATGGGGCCTGCTTCTCTCTCTGCCTATGTCTCTGCCTCTCTCTATGTGTGTCATGAATAAATAAGTAAAATCAGCAATCAGAGGACAATCATCATATGGTTTCATTCATATGTAGAATATAAGAAATAGTGAAAGGGACTTTAAGGGAAAGGAAGGGAACTGAGTGGGGAAAATTTAGAGAGGAAGACAAACCATGAGAGACTCCTAACTCTGGGAAACAAAGGGTTGTGGGATGAGAGTGGGGGAATGGGGTGACTGGGCGATGGCCACTAAGGAGGGCACTTGATGGGATGAGCACTGGGTGTTATACTATATGTTGGCAATTTGAATTTAAAATTTTAATAAAGGGAAAAAATAAGTTAAAAAAATAAAATTAAGGAAAAAGAAAGAAAGAAAGAAAGAGAAAGAAAGAAAAGAAAGAAAGAAAGAAAGAAAGAAAGAAAGAAAGAAAGAAAGAAAGAAAGAAAAGGCAAGCCAGAGACCGAAAGAAAATATTCACAACACACATATGTAACACAGGGCTTTACTCCTACAAAATTCAATTATAAGAAAACAACCTCAGAAAAAATGTGAAGTGACATAAACAGCCACTTTATAAAAAATATTTACAAGTGGTTGGGAAGCACATGAAAAGATTCTCAACACCATTAATCATCAGAGAAATACAAGTTAAAACCATAATGACATACAATATACCCACTAAAATGGCTAAAACAGATCGACAAGTAAGAGAGATGGATTGTTGGTGGGAATGCAAATGGTTCAACTGTTTTGGAAAATAGTTGGCAGTTTTTAAAAAACTTTTTAAAAAGTTAAACATACACCTATCATATTACCCAGCAATTCCACTCCTGGGTATATTTATTCAAAAGAAATGAAAACTTACATCCACACAGACTTGTGCATTAATGTTCTTGGCAATTTTGTTAATGACAAAAACTGAAATGACCCACATGTCCAACAGGTGAAACGAAGTACAGCATATCTAAAAAATGCAAAACAAAACAGTAACAGAAAAAAACAAACTATTGATACATGTAATAATATGGATGAACCTCAGGATGCCTGGGTGTCTCAGTCCGTTAAGCATCCAAATCTTGGTTTTGGCTCAGGTCATGATCTCAGGGCAGTGAGATTGAACCCAACATCAGGCTCCATGCTCAGCACAGTCTGCTTAAGATTCTCTCTCCCCTTATTCTCTTGCCCCTCTCCCCTTCAAATAAATAAATCAATCTTTTTTAAAAATGGATGAACCTCAAAACATTATGCCAAATACTGGGTGTTGTATGTAAGTGATGAACCACTAAATTCTATATCTAAAACTAATATTACATTGCATGTTAACCAACTGGAGTTTAAATAAAAACAAAAAAGAAAAAAAATTATGCCAAATAAAAGATGCCAGATACAAAAGAATACATATACCAGTCTTACATAGTATATATATGTGATTTATTATACCATTTATATAAAATTCTAGAACATTCAAAATTAGTTTACAGTATGGCAAATTTTACATAATTATTTTACATAATAAAATAATGACAAAGAAAAACAATCTATAGTAATAGAAAGCAAACAAGTGATTTCCCAGGATCTGGAGTTGACTGCAAAGGGGCACAAGGAAACTTTTCAGAGTGACAGAAATGTTCTGTAGCTTCATTATGGGAGTGATTACATGGATGCATACACTTGTCAAAATTCACTGAAGAGCACACCTAAATAAAATAGATATATTTTTTGTATGTAAATTATACTTCAGAAAAAATTTATTTAAAAAGTAAACACACACACATGCACACAAAACTTTCTCTACAAAAGCAGGAGAAAAAGAAGGTCTGGAAAACAAAATATATGAAGTTCTAGCACATTGAAAAGTAGGTCTTCATTTCAGTCTTCATTATAAAAGTCCTTCTGTGATTTGAAATAATTATTGATGCACAATAAATTGACACAATCTTAGAAATTTAAAACAACACAAATTTATTGTCCCACAGTTTCTGCAGGTCAGGAGTCTGGGCTGGGTCATTGCTTAGGGTCTCACCTGAAATCAAGGTGTCAGCAGGACGTGATCTCATCTGAGGCTTGGGGTTCCATTCCAGGCTCATTTCAGTTAGCAGAATTCAGTTCCTCATGGTTAGATGGCTGGAGTTTGTTTTCTTGCCGGTTCTCCGAGCTCCTAGAGGCTGTCCTGTGCTCCTAGCCATGAGGCTTTCTCACAGCTTGGCCGCTATTTCAACAAATCCAGCAGAAAAATCTCCTTAAGGTTTCACCTGATAAGGCCAGGCTCACGACAGATAGCCTCCCTCTTGGATAAATTCAAAGGACATTAATCATATCTGCAAAATCTCATCTTTGCCAAGTAACAGAATCTCATGACAGGGTTGATATCCTATTATATTCATAGGCTCTTCCTCGCTCCAGGGACGGGATTTAGATACAGCATGCATATAAGGAGGACAGGAATCTTAGGGGCCGTTCAGAATTCTGCCTCCCACAGCCTGTCCTCTGGCACACAACCACCCATGCCCCTCCCAAAGGAAAAAAAATTAGCTCCCTCCCCAGGTTCCTTCTCATCCTATTATACCATCTGCTCAAAATCCATGATCTCATCATCTAAATCGTCTATACCTGCTGCAAATAATGCTCCTGGGTCTAACCCATTAAGCACACTCCCCTGAAGCACAACTCCTCCTGGCAGACCTGGGAAACCAAGAAGATCACTTGTCTGTCCCCAACACTCCCATCATACAATGGTGGGCCCAGTATAGAAGAACAGTTCAGAGATATTTCGGTTTAAAACTTCCATCCTTGCCTTTTCATGAAAGGCAGCACATACTTGTAGGTGAAGAATTTGATCAGCCTGCTTCCTAAGAGAATTTAGCTGGGTCCTAGCCCCTGTGATTTGTTAGAGTAGCACCATCCCTGATTCTACAACCCGTGTTAGTACTCTGTTGTCGCATATAACAAATGACCACCAACTTGGCAGCTTAAAATAACAGACATTTATTGTCTCCCTGTTTCTGTAGATCAGAACTGCAAGCATGGCTTATCTAGGTTTTCTGCTTATGGTCATGCCAGGCTGCAATCCAGATATTTCCTGGAGCAAAGAGCTTATCAGAAGTTCTACTGCAGTAAGATCTGCTTCCACGCTCATTTAGGTTGTTGACAAATTCCCATTCCTTGCACTTATATAACTGAGGTTGCTGGCCCTAAAGGCTGTATCATAGCAGCTGGCTTCTTCAAGGCAAGCAGGAGAGTCCTGCTCCAGGCAGCTAAGATCAAGTCTTACATAACAAAATAATCGTGGGAATGATACCCCATCGCTTGTACATCCCATCACCTTTGCCATATTCTGTTGGCTAGGAGCAAGTCACAGGTTCTGTCCACACCTCAGGAGGGAGGATTATACAAGGGCATGGCTCATTGGGGGGCCGCCTTATATGTTCCTTTGTCTCCATTATTTTCTTCAACCTGAGAAAAATTCCTATGGTCTTTCACATTTCCAGGATTTGGCACAGAGCCTAACACAGAGGAGCTCTAGATAGTTTAAAGCTGTAGTTATCAAACCTTTGATTTCAGGACTCCTTTATACCCTTAAAAACATTATTGAGGACCTGAAAGATCTTTTGTTTATATCATTTCTATATATTGATTTTTTTTAAGATTTTATTTATATATTCATGAGAGGCACAGAGAGAGAGAGGCAGAGAGGCAGAGAGAGAAGCAGGCTCCGTGCAGGGAGCCCACGTGGGACTTGATCCCGGGCCTCCAGGATCACGACCCGGGCCGAAGGTAGGCGCTAAACCACTGAGCCATCCAGGGATCCCCTATCTATTGATGTTTGATAAGACATTTAAAACTTCATTTGGGTCAGCCCGGGTGCCTTGGTGGTTTAGCGCTGCCTTCAGCCCAGGGCCTGACCCTGGAGACTCAGGATAGAGGCCCGTGTAGGGCTCTCTGCATGGATCCTGCTTCTCCCTCTGCCTGTGTCTCTGCCTTTCTCTCTCTCTGTGTGTGTCTCTCATGAATAAATAAATTCAAAAAATAAAATAAAACTTCATTTATTGATTAATTAAAAAGTAAAAAACTCATTATACGTTAACATACATAACATTTTTTAAAATGATATTGTCCCCCCAAAATGTGGGAAGAGTACCATCGTTTTACAGTGTTGCAGATCTTTTTCGTGTCTGGCTTAATGGAAGACAGCTAGATTCTCAGACCTGCTTCCACATACAATTACACATCATATGGCCTCTGGGAAACGCCACTGTACATCCAACGAATAAATAAGTTATGAAGGCAAAGAATGTCTTCATGCTCTTGTGCATATATTTTGACGCTGTAGGCGTCCGGAAAGGATCCTAAGGAACTCCAGGGATCCCTAGATCATACTTTAAAGAACTGTCATAAGCTGAGGGAAGGGGGGCACCTGGGTGGCTCAGTGGTTGAGCATCAGCCTTTGGCTCAGGTCCTGACCCTGGGGTCCTGGGTTCGAGTCCTGCGTGGGTTCCCGTGGGGAGCCTGCTTCTCCGCCTCTCTCTCTCTGCGTGTCTCTCATGAAAAAATAAATAAAAATCTTCAAAAAAAAAATAATAAGGTGATGGAAGGAAGGCGTTTTAATTCGTTCGAAAAGTTTCTGAGTGCCAGCTCCTGTGGAAAGCGAGCTGGAGTATCGGGCCCTGTCCTGGGGGTGCTCAGGTACGGTGACCGCAAGGCCGGGGGCCGCCTCGGTTGACATCGGAGTTGCCACAGAGGTCAGGCCACGCAGAGACCTGGGGAAAGAGTTGCAGGCAGGGAAAGGGGACCCTGCGTCGCAGGAATGAAGGCAGGAGATGGGCAGGACCTGATGGCGTTGGGGGGGGGGGGTAAGAATTAAGAGTTTAAGTCTAAATTTCTTGACTATAGCAAAATGGGGGAAGAGGGTGGAAGGGCTTAAGGATGTGTGTTTGAAGGCTGGGAAAGTCACTCAGCGCCCAAGCACGCCGCTGGGCCGGGGCCAGCCGGGCTTCCCGGAGCCTCAAATCCGCTTAGGGACGCGACAGGGCCCGGGAAAGCGCGCGCCGTACCTCAGGAAGCTTGGATCTCGGCGCCCGCCGTAGACGGCGCGACAGAGGCGGCCCGTTGCCTGGGAGCCGGTGAGACGCCCCTCGGCCTCCGCCGCGGCGGTCACGGCCGGCGTCGGGCCTCGGTCGTCATGTCGGTGTTGGACGCGCTTTGGGAGGACCGGGACGTCCGGTTCGACGTCTCCTCGCAGTGAGTCGCTCCCGGGGCCTGCAGGGGGCGCCGCAGCGCGGTTACGGGAGGAGCCTGCGCCCCCACAGCTCACGGCGCTCGCGAGAGCCGGAGGAGGTGGCTGTCGGCTCGGCGGGGGGCCCGGCCGCTGAGGGGGCGCCCCTGGGTCGCGGCGAGCCCGGCCTCGCGCCTGTCGGGAGGCTGAGGCCCTGCGCCCGGGGCCATCTCGTAGGGCTGCGGGTGCCAGCTCCGGGGGCGGAGGAGCGCTCGGCGGGGCCTCCGCACCCCGGTTCTGAAGAGCGACGTACACGTGGGCCCTCAGGCTTCGCCATTCCCCCCCCCCCCCTTTTTTTTAAGGTTTTATTTATTAATTCATGAGAGACAGAGAGAGGCAGAGACACAGGCAGGGGGAGAAGCAGGCTCCACACAGGGAGCCCGACGCCGGACTCGATCCCGGGTCCCCAGGGTCACTCACGCCCTGGGCCGAAGGCGGCGCTAAACCGCTGCACACGCACAGGCACACACAGGCCTCGCCGTTCTTAAGCTTGAGCCGCTTTGTCTGTAAAACTAGGGAGGTGGGAATAAGCGTTTTCCAAATTTCCTCACCACAAACTTCATTTCGGTCACCGGTAGGGAGAAGGAGCTACTACCTTTTGAAGCCTCTTCAACAGAAATCCTAGGATGGTTTTTTGTTTTTGTTTTGTTTTCCTTAATTTCATGCTTTAAAGAGAGACTACTTAAAATACCCCTACTCAAAGACCAGGGGATTCCCGCCCATTGAGATTTGTTTATTTATTTATTTATTTATTTATTCATTCATTCATTCATTCATTCATGAGGGAGGGAGACACAGGCAGAGGGGGAAGCAGGCTCCATACAGGGAGCCCGACGTGGGACTCGATCCCGGGTCTCCAGGATCAGGCCCTGGGCTGAAGGCGGCGCTAAACCCCTGAGCCACCCCCGTTGAGATATTAACTGTTGGAAAACAGTGAAGCTAAGGTTCTTCAGGTTAATGGTATAAAGCTTCTTGCCCGCTTCTTATGATTCCTTATAATAACCCAAACCTTAGAAAATGAAATAATTTATCAGGCTTAGTTGTGGCTAGATGATGTAATACTAACATGGTCTTAGACCCTTTAAGAAGTTGTGAGAGAAGGGAATTTATAAAATTATACACGATGCTTACATATTGCACACATCCTAGGACTTTTTCTATTATTCTTGGAGGGTTCGTAATCCAAGCAAAGGCCCATTTCATGAACATTTCCATTTTGTTGAATACTTATCAAGTGCTTACTATGTGCTAGTTACTGTGCTGATATCTAGAGATACAAAAAATGATAGTTGTTACCTACCCGCCCCCCCCCCCACACACACACACACATTTTAGTGCAGGAGATATATATAGACAGCTATTTTTAAATGTGGTAAATACCATCCTGAAAAAAATGAACAGAAAGCTAGGGTATTATAGAAACAGAATAGTTCATTCTGCCTGGGAAAGGCCTTAAAGAAGAAATAATATTTGAGTTCAACCCTGATAATTGGGCAGGGCCTTGTCAGGAGAGTATTCCAGGAAAACAACAACATTAGGAGCGAGTCTTGGAAGTATAAATGTCATTGGCTAGAAGGGAGGGTTGACAGGTAGAGGATGGAGGAACAAACAGGTAGAGCAACAATATTACCGATGTAATTAGTACCCCTGAATTGTATACTTTAAGATGGTTAAAATAGCAACTTTTATTTTATATATTGTACCACAAGGAAAACAATTTTAAAAACTAGTTTAAACGGAGATGCCTGGGTGGCTCAGTAGGCTGTGTCTGCCTTCATCTCAAGTCATGATCTCAGGGTCTTGGGATCCAGCCCCACCATAGGCTTCCTGCTCAGTGGGGAATCTGTCCCTCCTCCTCACTGACCCTGCTCCTGTTAGCTCTCTCTCAAATAAATAAATAAAATCTTTAAAAAAAAAAAAAAAGGTAGAGCAGCCAAACTATAAAATGTTTGGCTGACCCCCCCCCCCCCCAAAAAAAAAGGTAGAGCAGCCAAACTATAAAATCTTTGGCTGAGGATTCTGCACTTCATTTTATTTATTTTTTTTTTTAAAGATTTTATGGGGATCCCTGGGTGGCTCAGCGGTTCAGCCCCTGCCTTCCGCCCAGGGTGTGGTCCCAGGGTCCCAAGATCGAGTCCTGCATCGGGCCCAGTCATGGAGCCTGCTTCTCCCTCTGCCTCCCTCTCTCTCTGTCTCTCATGAACAAATGAATAAAATCTTAAAAAAAATAAATATATATATAAGATTTTATTTATTCATTCATGAGAGACACAGAAAGAGAGGCAGGCTTCATGCAGGGAGCCCGATGTGGGACTCGATCTGGGGACTCCAGGATCATGCCCTGGACTGAAGGCAGACGCTCAATCGCTGAGCCACCCAGGCGTACCTGCACTTCATTCTCTAGGTAGTGGGATGACATGGGAGACTCTTAAGCAGGGAAGGTGTATTATGATTATCTCTGTATTTTCAATAAGTAATGAGTCAGCTCTATGGAGAATGTCTTTAAAAGCTCTACCACATATTGTACTAGGTTTTTGTTTGTTTGGGGGTTTGGTTTGTTTGGAATGCATTCTATCAGACTACAAACTCTTCTTCACTCTTTATTTTGTTTTACTCCTTGTATCTAATTGTTTACCAAGTCCTGACAATGCTTTTGCTTTAACTTCTTCCTTCCATAACTGCCCAACCTCCTTTCTTCTACTCAGAAGCTCTGAGGGTTCTCCACTGTCCACGGGACAAGGCCCATGTCCAACTGGCTTTCAGAGGTAGTGGCATATATTTCTCACTACCTCTTAACATTGCTTTTCTTCCCTAGCCAGGACCATCTTCCCACATTTGCTTATCATTTCTTTTTTCTGGTCTTTAATCATGGACTTTCCTCCCTCTCTCTTATTTCTCCAAATCCTACCTCTCCTAATTTTAACTTCTCTATATGTCCCTGGTCACTTCAGGTTCCACTAGGATTCTTGAAGTTCTCAAGATCTTATTTTCAGATGCATGAACATTTGGTACTGTATCATCTATTACTGCTGGCTGTTTTATATGCAAATGTCTCTTCTCTCCCTAACTAGACTGTAAGTGGATATAGTTGTAGCTATTAAAGCCTTGGTATTTATTTTAGACAAATGAAAACAAGACCTGGAGAAGTCCTTATTGATTGTTTAGATTCAATTGAAGACACCAAAGGAAATAATGGGGATAGAGGTGAGTATATTTCCTAATATGTTTTATATTTCTTGTTTGATTTACAAATGTTAAATCATATTACCTGGAGAATAAGCTATGAAACAGCAGCATATGTAAATGTAATTGTGACAGTGAAAGAGCTGAATCCACATAACACTTTTCTCAGATTTAAACAGGAGAAAGGGTAGGTATTAAACCCATAGCCAGGGAATACAGGTTCTTCCTCAGAACTTTGGTCCTTCAGGAAGTCCCAGTTTTGACATCAGCTTTCTCCAATTTAACTGTTAAAACTCCAGGATCCCTTTTTGTAAGGGATCTGTCTTTTGAATCTGCCTCCCCCCAGAAAGAATATGAGGTAGTGGAACATAAGTTAGGTCATAGCTCTGCTACCTGGACCCGTACTTCCTTTTAAGAAATCCAAGAGTAATTCACAATCCACCAGTACTGATACCTGGAGATGGACATGTAGAGAACAAATTTAGTGCTGTACTGTGACATCTGTTTGTAGCACTGAAAAGTCCTAGGAGACATCTGTATATGTCACTGAGCAGAAGCCAGAGTTGGACTCTAGAGTCCTCTCAAACCAAATTTCCCAAAGGCCAGAGCTTTGGAAAGAGTTCAGGCTGCATACAGCGGCTGCACATGGAACCAATGTCCAGTGACCAGGTCTTGTCAGTATCCCTAATGTCGTTTTTGGAAAAATATAGGGGATGAGTGTGCAGCCTCATATATCTGAAGAGGTATTTTTTAGGGGAAAGGTCATAAACCTCTTAAATTGAAGAGAAGAGTAAGTGAGTGGAAAGGAGCAGACTTCTTTCAGGTAAGAAGGATCAGTGAATCCTAGAGACTGCACAATAACCCTTATTGGGAAAACATGCTCACTGCGGCCTTTCAAATGGCCACTTGGTCTCTGGGTCTTTCTCCTGGTCTCCTCTGGGGTGTTGCGTGAGCAGCAGGTTTAGTTGTGGGCCTCTCATCCCTGTGAAGGGAAACTATCATCACCACTAGCTAAGGCAGATCCTGTCAATGGCAAGGGCCCATCCTTAGAGCATGGTTAGATCACACTTACAAAATGCTTCCTAGTGTCGGCCAGGCCCAGGCGAGAGTGAGGTATGAAGGTTTAGCAGCAAACAAGAATCTTAGTTTGGGCCTTTGAGGGTGGAATAATAATCTCTAGATGGCTGGATCTTGACAAACCTGAATTTAAGGAAGCCAAGGGAAAATTTGGTTGTTCTCATATACAGACTGACAGAAATGCTTATGTGACAGTCCATCCACCAGTCCAGACAAAGACAATGGGTAATAGAACATCTTTCACTTCATCAGCTATCACTGAGTACAGAATCTTATATTAGCACTTTGAGCAAATCACCTCCCTGGCCCCAAGTATCCATTACAGTGGGTACCTGAAGTCTTCCTATTCATAAAAATAACTGTATGTGTACTCACCTCAGAAGCAATTCTCAGAAAATGGAATTTTACAGGAGTGTGCAGAGCTTCTGATTAATAAGAAGGTAGGGAAAAAAAAAAAAAAGAGGAGGAGGAGGAGGAAGAGATGAGAAGGGCAGTCCTGCCTTCTAGTCCTCTTTCTCCTTCCCTTTCCAACAATTTGAAAATGACCAAATTAAGGCATTAAGTTCAGGAGACGCATGTTAAAACTGTAAATACCCCCAAAGATTAGCACATTTAATCCATTTCAACTACAAGTACCCTGACATGAAATTACCAGGTTAGCTTTGTACATTGAAGCTGTATAGGAATGAAACTGCCATATTTCAGTATTCGAGATTAGGAAAAACAGGGACAATTTATATTTTGGTGGTTAGTAAGACGGAGAGAAAGTCCATGCCTAGGACACTGGGTTTATAGCAATAGGATGGAGCCTTTCAGCAAGAAAGGGGCAACGTGAGAATGCTAGAGATTTGTAGGACCAAGAACAGAAAAACAGGTAATCAGAATTGGTCAGTGGCTTTACTTACCACTCCATAATTTTTCCTGAAATGCTCTAATAGACAAATACCAAAAAGAATCAAAAGGTGTCCTGGGCTTATAGCCCAGTTATGGAGACATAATGTTACTTACATGAAATAGTGTAATCAAAACATAAACCAGTGTATCTATAATAAAATAAATCATAAAAATTGGTTTGTAAAGAATTCAAATATTGAAAAAATAGTTAACATTTTGAATGTTTACTCTTTGCCAGTCACTGTTCTGAATCTTTTACATAATATGTGTCTGAATCTTTTATATGATATGTGTAATATCATTTAATAATAATAAAATCAATAGTAAAAAATGAAGCAGATGCTGTTACCTTTTTCTTAATAACGAAACTGAGGAACAGAGAGGTTAATTAAGTTTTGCAAAGTCACATAGCTACTAAGTAATGAAATAAACAGTCTACATTGCTTTCCAAACTGCTATGATCACATTATTCTCTTCTCAGAAATTTTCAGTTCTCTCCAATTCCAATTCTAAATCCCAACTCCACATCCACTGCTAACAGATTTAAGTCTGAATTTCTTCTTTTTTTAAAGTTTTTATTTTAATTCCAGTTAGTTAACAGTGTTATATTAGTTTCGGGTGTACAATATGATGATTCAACAATTCCATACATCACCCAGTACGCATCACGAGTGCAATGCCTTAATCCTCATCACCTGTTTCACCCTACCCCTCCCTGTGCCCTTGGTAACCATCAGTTTGTTCTCTATAATTAGGAGCTTATTTCTTGGTTTCTCTCTCTCTATTTTTTTTTCTTTGCTTGTTTTGTTTCTTCCACATCAGTGAAATCATATAATATTTGTCTTTTTCTGACTTATTTTGCTCAGCATTATATTCTCTAGATCGTTCATGTCATTGCAAATAACAACATTTCATTGTCTTTTTTTTATGGCTGAATAATATCCCATTGTGTGTGTGTATATATATGTATATATACTACATCTTTTTTATCCATTTATCAGTAAATGGACACTATATCTTGGCTACTGTAAATAATGTTGCTATAAACATAGAGGTGCATGTATCCCTTTGAATTAGTGTTTTTGTACTCTTTGGGTAAATACCTAGTAGTGTGATTTCTGGATTGTAAGATAGTTCTATTTGTAACTTTTTGAGGAACCTTCATACTGTTTTCCACAATGGATGCACTAAATTTTCATTCCCACCAATAGTGCACAAAGGTTCCTTTTTCTCCACATCCTCGCCAACATGCTGTTTCTTGTGTTGTTGATTTTAGCCATTCTGATGGGTGTGAGGTGATGTCTCATTGTAGTTTTGATTTGCATTTCCCTGATGGTAAGGATGAACATCTTTTCATGTGTCTGTTGGTCATCTGAATGTCTTCTTTGGAGAAATGTCTGTTCATGTCTTCTGCCCATTTTTTAATTGGATTATTGGGTTTTGGGTGTTGAGTTTTACAAGTTCTTTATAGATTTTGGATACTAACCCTTTAATGGATATATCATTTGCATATATCTTCTCCCATCCCATAGATTCCTTTTAATTTTGTTGATTGTTTCCTTTGCTGTGAAGAAGCTTTTTGTTTTTATTTAGTCAGTAGTTTATTTTTGCCACCCAGGCGCTCCAGGAGAGCACTGCTGTGGCAGAGATTAGTGTATATATGAAAGTCTTTTGAGAAATGTGATTTTACTAAATGGCTTTGTAGTTATATTGTCCCCAGCTTTTTCTCAGTTGACCTGCTAGGACTCCCAGAACAACTTCCACCAAGACAAAAATCCAGTACCCAGTTTTCTCTGTTAATTTGAGTCAAACCAAGCTGTTGGCGTTGAATACCTGTATCCCTTCCGTAACAGATTTTGTTTCTCTGGGATTCTGAATCATGCGTTGTATACCTTACACAGGATAGATATAAGCAATAAACATATTCAGTGGATAATGTATGAAAATATCTGTGGGGATTATTGCTGTTACTGGCCAGAATTTCCACGTATACCTTTTTCTTTACTGCAAACATGGGTCCTTACTTTAGGTAACCTATTTTTTTGCTTGTTTGCTTTTAGGTAGACTCTTAGTAACAAATTTACGAATTATCTGGCATTCTTTGGCATTACCCAGAGTCAATCTCTGTAAGTATCTTTTTTAGATAACACTAAAGAGAAAAAAAATGCTTTGTCAGGTGAACTTGCACAGTGGCTTTTGATAACCAAAAAAGCCATATCACGAAATACATGGAAAACTTAAATTGATAAAAACTTTAGCAATCCTAGACTAACCACAGACTGTACCATTATGCAAAAGAAATGTTTCTCAGTCTGTCCATTTTGTCTGTTGGACATACATGAGATTATAGTGTTTTTACACTGAATGGTTTTTGTTCTTTGCTTATCTTTGACAACTTGCTGTGACCTGTTTCAACTAATTTCAAAGAAGGGAGATCTAAATTCTAATAAAACTGCAACCTTTCCATTGTTAAATTTTGTTTTACTTATTTTTTAAAACTATTTGAGATTATCCAGCTAAGCTAAACTTTTTCTCTTGAGGTAATAGTGCTAAGATGTTCAGTAAATATATAGATTTTAGAGAAGCAAACTTCCTTTCACACTGTGAATGTTATTTGTCCAAAGAGGCAGAATTGACTTTCTACTTCTTTTAATTATTTAACTTAACTTTGGAGTAATTTCATAAAATGTTTTTGTTTTTTTTTTTAAGATTTTATTTATTTATTCATGAGGGACACAGAAGGAGAGGCAGAGAGACACAGGCAGAGGGAGAAGCAGGCTCCACGCAGGGAGCCCGATGTGGGACTCGATCCCGGGTCTCCAGGATCAGGCCCTGGGCTGAAGGCGGCACTAAACTGCTGAGCCACCCGGGCTGCCCACATAAAATGTTTTAAAGTTGTAATTTATATTTAATTTTTAAAACATAAGGTTCTGTATACAGAGGGGTTTTTTTTCCTCTCAGTTTATTATGTCCTGTTCTTGAAATTCTTTGCTTTTGAATTTTAGCTATCGGTTACAACTGCATATTGAACATTACAACAAGGACTGCTAACTCTGTAAGTCTGAAAAATCTTATTAAAATATATATAGTGAAGAAACATTAAATATTTGATATTGGACTTTGTTTTCACTGTAAATAAGAAATTGCTCTTGAAATCTGAACTTCTAAATAAATTTTTCCTTACAGAAATTACGAGGCCAAACTGAAGCTCTTTATATACTAACAAAATGTAACAGTACCCGTTTTGAGTTTATATTTACAAATTTGGTTCCTGGAAGTCCTAGACTTTTTACTTCTGTGATTGCAGTACACAGGTATGGTAATACTTTATGGATTATTGAATAATTTTAATATGATTTTTTATCATATCAATTCTATGATTTAGAGGTTCAGAGGATAAAGTGTATAAGTGTGGTACTATCTTCTTCCAAGCTCAGGAAATTGCAATATCCTGAAGATATATAGAAGAACATATTGCATTATCATTTAATAAGTACTTTGAAAGTATTTATAAAATACATAAGACTACTGAAGATTCGTAAAAATTTCTACTGAGGATTCTATTAAATTAACTACCAAGGTAGTTACAGTGAAATAGAGAATTCATTCAGTGTAGATAACCAAGTTGGATAATTCAATTAATGAATTAAAAAAGATCATTTTAGAGGCACCTACGTGACTCAGTTGGTTAAGTAAACCTCCAACTTTCGGTTTTGGCTCAGGTCGTGATCTCAGGGTCATGAGATTGAGCGCCACATCAGGCTCTGTGCTCAGTGCAGTCTGCTTGAGTTTCTCACACTTTCCCTCCTCCTTACTCTCTCTCTCTCTTTCTCTAAGATAAATAAATCTTTAAAAAAAAAAAAAAAGAAAGGATGATTTTACTAGCAGTAGAAGACGTACCCACGTATTTTCCCTAAAGAGTTCTGTTCTCTAAGATAAATAAATCTTTAAAAAAAAAAAAAGAAAGGATGATTTTACTAGCAGTAGAAGACGTACCCACGTATTTTCCCTAAAGAGTTCTGTTGTTCTCTTTGCTAAATTCTTTTCATTACTTTCGCCTCCCTCCCCCTTTTTTTTAATTCTATAAGGAAATGCAGGTTGACATTTTCTCATTTCTAAGATATGTAGAAATGACATATTTGCACATAAATATTCAGATGTAACTCAGCCTTATTCACATGTTTTAAATTGCTTTGCAGAAATATTTTTCTAATGAAATACCACAATTACATTACTCAGTTCTGCACATTGTGCTCATATTATTTCCTCCGAGTTAATCCACAAAGGGTGGTAGTTTGCTGGGGAACTGCAGAAAATATGAAACACTTCACAGATTTGCATGTCATCCTCACACAGGGGATGCTAATCTTCTCTGTATCATTCCAGTTTTAGTATATGTGTTGCCCAAGTGAACACCTTAGCTCTTTATTTTAATCAGCCCTAAGTACTATGATTTTTTAAAAGCTTGGCTAAGATGACAGGCTTATTATACATATATACAAATTTATACTCACAAAGAGAAATACATATACTGTTTTAATTTGCATTTCTTTATTACTAGTGATGTAGAAATTTTTCTCCTTTTTTTTGGCTATTTATAGTTTTCTATTATAAATTTCTAAATTGGGATGCCTGGGTGGCTCAGCGGTTGGGCATCTGCCTTCGGCTCAGGGCATGATCCCAGGATCTGGGATTGGGTCCCACATTGGGCTCCCTGTGAGGAACCTGCTTCTCCTTCCTATGTCTCTCCCTTTCTCTCTCTGAGCCTCTCATGAATAAATAAATAAATCTTAAAAGATAAATTTCTAAGTTATACTCTTATCTGTCATATATGTTGCAAATTTATTTCTCAGTTTTCTAGTTTGTTATTTGATTTTGCATTTTGTTGATTTTTTCTTTTTTTTTTTTTTTAAGATTTTTATTTATTTATTCATGAGAGACACAGAGAGAGTAGCAGAGACACAGGCAGAGTGAGAAGCAGGCCCCATGCTGGGAGCCCGACGTGGGACTAGATCCCGGGTCTCCAGGATCACGCCCTGGGCCACAGGTGGCGCTAAACCACTGAGCCACCCGGGCTGCCCTTGTTGATGATTTTCAAATATACATAACGGTTTACATTTTTTGAGATATAATTCATGTAACAAAATTTTAAAGTTTAAAGTTTGATAATTTCAGTATCTTACAAGATTGTGCAGCTATTATCACTACCCAATTGTGGAATATTTCTATCACCCTATAAACAAACTCGTATAGCCCTATAGTCTCTATAGTCCCTCCCTATTCTCTCCTCTTCATAACCCTTGGCAACCACTGATTTACTTTCTTTCTCTCTAAGGATTCCCCTATTTGGGACACTTAATATAAATGGAAGCATACAACATAGTGGCCTTTAATATCTGACTTATTTTACATGCATAATGTTTTCAGTGATCATCTATGTTGTAGCATGTATCAGTGCTTCATTCCTACTTATAGCTAAATAGTTTTACATTGTATGAAGATATTTTTTTACTTACTAATCATTGATGAACATTTATATTGTTTCCACTTTTTAGCTACTATGAATATTTTTCAGTTCTGTTGGACATATATCTAAACTCTAGCTCTTGGGATCCCTGGGTGGCGCAGCGGTTTGGCGCCTGCCTTTGGCCCAGGGCGCGATCCTGGAGACCCAGGATCGAATCCCACATCGGGCTCCCGGTGCATGGAGCCTGCTTCTCCCTCTGCCTGTGTCTCTGCCTCTCTCTCTCTCTCTCTCTGTGACTATCATAAATAAATAAAAATTAAAAAAAAATAAAATAAAATAAACTCTAGCTCTTTATTTCACTTTACTTAGAGATGTAATATAAAGAGGAGTATGAAGGGAGCATAGAAGCTGCTTTTCTTCAATAGTATAAAAATAAGTGTTCCCCCAGAAATAACTCTTATCACATTAGTAGTTTCTATTTTGTCTGCTGGTTAAACATTGATGATTACAGCACTAAAAGAAATTAAGATTTATAGACAAATGTTCAAATCCTCCTCTTTCACAATTTATATATTAGGTTAATTAAAGTAAAAATCACAAATTTAACAATATTATGATGTATATAAATGACTTCTGAAGTTATTCAGGCTAAGAAAATCCTTTCGTTTTATTAAATTGGTAAGTTAGCCTGTAATTTTGTGGGGTAATATGATAATTAATAAAATGTTATAATAAAACTCATCCAAAAATTGTAGTAAAACTAAATGGGGGCACTTGGGTGGCTCAGTTAAGCATCTTGATTTTGGCTCTGGCCATAATCTCAGGGTTGTGAGATTGAACTCCACAATGGGGCTCCATGCTCAGTGGAGAGGGTGCTTGAGATTCTTTCTGTTCCTCTCCTCCCTCTTGCTCTGCCCACCCCCCATTTGTGCTCTCTTTCTCTTGTTCTCTTTCAAATGAATAAATCTTTAAAAAAACTAATTAACATAATAACAAATACACAATTTTCTTTTGTATTATTTATCAGTAGGAAGGCATGGAGAGAAAACATATTTGTGTGTGTGTGTGTGTGTGTGTGTTGCACACAGATACACACTGTCCTAGGGTTCCTTTTGGAGTTGGTACAGATTCATTCCAATTTTCTGTATAGAGTGTAATGCTTTCAGTTGCAATGAGAAAAGTAATTGGACTCCCAATTGTGCCTTTGACAAAGGGTGTCTTTGACTAAAACAGAAACGGAAGCATTGTGATAGGAAACATAATTTCCATGTCTATTATATGCAAGCATTTGCATGTTTTTCATGCAATAAAATGTTTTTCTCTCTAAGCTGTTTTTCAGCTTAGAAAGAAAATCTTTCTTTTCATTTGTGCTGTATGATACATGTCTTAAAAATTAGATTTCTAGGGACACCTGGGTGGCTCAGCGATTGAGCGTCTGCCTTCGGCTCAGGGTGTGATCCTGGATCCAGGATCGGGTCCCATATCAGGCTCCTTGCAGAGAGCCTGCTTCTCCCTCTGCCCGTGTCTCTGCCTCTGTGTGTGTGTGTGTGTGTCTCTCTAATGAATAAATAAATAAAATCTTAAAAAAAAAAAGACTTCTAAACATAGGTTACTGAGATAAACCATGTAAATACTACACTAAAATGATAAAGTCTTTAAAGACTGTGACACCAAAATTTATTGAAAAGCAAATTTTTAAATTTATTGTGATAATTATTTGAGTGACTCACCTATGTATTAACAACTGTATATTTTGGTAGATAAGTAATCATAACCTAGGAAAACCACATTTTCAGTTTAGATTGGTCTTTCTTCTTTTTTATAGAGCATATGAGACTTCTAAAATGTATCGTGATTTTAAATTGAGAAGTGCACTAATTCAAAATAAGCAACTAAGATTATTACCACAAGAACATGTATATGATAAAATCAATGGAGTATGGAATTTATCCAGTGATCAGGTATTGTACAAAAAGCTAATGAACCTTTTGGGTCCATCATTTTTCCATTTATCATTGAGTTTTGTATATTCACTTAACTGTTAAAATTAACATTATATCTCTTGATAAATTAGCATTATAGCTCTTGATATAAGATAATATTCTGATTTTCATATTTTTATGGTTTTGTGTTCTTTTTAGCAACATTTATTATAGAATTTACAGCTGGAGTGGTCCTTAGAGATTATCTAGTTCAGTCTTCATTCACTTACAGATTAAAAAGTTAGGCCCCAAAGAATTAAGTGACTTCATACATCTGGTTTATCTGAGAACTATGTTCTTCCCCACATGCTGCACATACCCTACCCTCCACATCTTGATAACTTATGCTGATGGAAGAGAGCCATGGGGTGGACAGTCATGGAAGCTTTCCAATCTGGTCTTTATGGGAGTGGCTGGCCAACTCAGTCAGAAGAGCATGCTACTCTTGATCAAGGTTGTGAGTTCAAGCCACATGTTGGGTGTAGAGATTACTTAAAATATTTTTAAAAAAGAAAGTCTGGTCTTTATGGAATTAAACATACAATTCATTTGGTGATTCCTACATTCATTATCATAACTTCTCATTTGGTCTTGAAGCTATAACCAGCTGAAACATATAAGTGGGAATAAGTAACACATCAATTTCTAAAGAAAAATTTTCTCTTACCTAAGTAGTTTTCAGGCTTTGTGTATATTACAACCTATGTTAGACTGATAACCACGGAGGTAAAGCTGTAGCATTTGAATGAAGAGCTTCTTGCTAAATATTGAATCATAAACTTAAATTGTAATTAAATTCTGCTCATTTGAGAAGTTCTAGTGTTAAACTCTGATAATGGTTCTAAAGTATATAGACAGTTCTACATCTAAATAGTCCTCGTCAGGAATCAGTAAGCTTTTTACTTGAAAGGGCCAGATGGTAAATATTTTAGGCTTTGTAGGTCATGCCATTTCTGTCATAACTTCTCAGACTTGCATTGTAGTGTGAAACTAGCCATAGCAACAAGTGAGCATGGCTATATTTCAATAAAACTTGACAATGGACACTGAAATTTGAATTTCATACAATATCCATGTTTCGTGAATTACTATTCTCTTGACTTTTTTCCAGCCATTTAAAAATGTAAAACTTATTCTTGGTTTCTGGGCCATACAAAATGAGGCAGCAGGCCGGATTTATCCCATTGACCATAGTTTACAGATCCCTTGATATGATATGACCTTAGGTCATAGCTTAGATGTCACTTTTTGTAAGGTTCCTTCTGTGTGTTGCTTACAATCTGTACTTAATTACCACTTCAAATTATTCCTGCTCTGGGAGTGCCTGTGTAGCTTGTGAGTGACTGCCTTTGTCTCAGGTCAGATGGGGGTCCTGGGATCAGTCCTACATCAGGCTTCCTGCAGGGAGCCTGCTTCTCCCTCTGCCTATGTCTCTGTGTCTCTAATGAATAAATAAATAAAACCTTAAAAAAATTATTCCTGCTCTAAAATGCAGAGCTTGCCTGTACCCACATTAGATTGTAGGCTTTATAAGGGTAGGGGTGGAATTATTCTGTTCATAGTTAGATCCTTACCATCTAGCACCACACCTCACAGTTTAAATTAATTAAGATTGGATTATCAGAAGTATTTTACTGAAAATAGAGATGTTATTGTCAACCTAACATGTTTCCTGAAAATAAAATATGCCCTCTTAATCTTTTAAAAAGATCCTTGAGAGTTTTGCAGGTTGCTGTCTTCTTTTAAAATAAGAGAAAAGAAGTGGTGACATAAATAATGATTGCTTATAAAGTTAGACTTAGTATTATGTAATGGGACGTGGGCCAGGAATAAGGGAGTTAAAATTTTTGTATAACAAATTTTTGCAAGATGAGAGTAGAGGAGGGAAACATACACTTACACGTGTGTTTATTAACTTAATTATAATTAAGAAATAGGTGGTCTTGGGACACCTGGGTGGCTCAGCAGTTGAGCATCTGCTTTCAGCTCAGGGCATGATGCTGGAGTCCTGGGATCAAGTCCCACATCGGGCTCCCTGCATGGAGCCTGCTTCTCCTTCTGCCTATGTATCTGTCTTTCTCTTTCTGTGTCTCTCATGAATAAATAAATAAAATCTTAATAAAATAAAACAAAATAAAAAAATAAAATAAAAAAGAGGGGGCTCCTGGGTGGCTCAGTTCGTTAAACATCTGCCTTCAGCTTAGGTCATGATTTTGGGGTCCTGGAATCGAGCCCACTTTGGGCTCCCTGCTCAGCGGGGAGTCTGCTTCTCCTTCTGCTCCCCTACTCTCTCTCTCTCTCTGTCTCTCACTCACTCTCTCAGATAAATAAAATCTTAAAAAAAAAAAAATAGGTGGTCTTTTCTGATGTTTCACACCTGGCCATCCCAGAAGAAAGCTTTTCAGGTTTGGGGTTTGTAAGTTAATGTTTTATACCCAATCTCAAAGTATAAAATAAATTCCTCTGGCAGTATATGGTAAGAAGGAGGTGGAGGTAAAGGTAGATAATGATAGAGATAAAAGGTAGAGGTGGCTCATTTTGGTACCATGTATTATTAGGTCCTAAAGATTTTTTAGACCATTTAGCTATCACACTGGAGTAATTTTGAGTAGATGTTTAGGGGCCATATAATTGGAAAACAGTTTTGATTTATAGTCAGTGTTAAAGAGCCATAAAAATCTCTTGTGAACTAATGGGGGTTATCATATGTTTTGTCTTTCTCTTACCACAACTCCCTTGTCTTATGCCAGGTTTGGAACAATAGTTGTAATAAGATCTAACACTTGCAGAATGCTTACTATGTGCCAGACACTGTGATAAGGGCTTTATTTATGGGGGTTATTTAATCAAATCTCCATTTTACATGGGACACAGTGCACCAAGAACAAATTTTCCCATGGTCAGAAAACTGGTAAGTATTGATGGTATAAATTTTTAGAATCTAACTTCAGAATCCAGGCTTTCAGTCATCTAATTGTTCTTCCGTCCAGTGAATAATGAAGTCATTAATACTCCATGCTACTCAATTCTAGTATTCTCTGCTACCATGATAATCAGAACTATTCTGGTGTTTAGAAAATAAAGAGTATTCAAACAAATGGTCATTGATATATCTCATATTTTCCAGGGAAATTTAGGAACCTTTTTTATTACCAATGTGAGAATTGTGTGGCATGCAAATATGAATGACAGTTTTAACGTCAGTATACCATATCTACAAATTGTAAGTACATGTATTTTGCTGACTTTATTTCAATGTAGAATGAATAATTTATGTTCAGTAATTACTACAATTTGGGCAGCCCCAGTGGCGCAGCGGTTTGGCGCCACCTGCAGCCTGGGGTGTGATCCTGGAGACCTGGGATCGAGTCCCACGTTGGGCTCCCTGTGTGGAGCCTGCTTCTCCCTCTGCCTGTGTCTCTGCCTTTCTCTGTGTCTATGAATAAATAAATAAATTCTTTAAAAATAAATAAATAAATAAATAAATAAATAAATAAATAAATACTACAATTTTCAGGATTAAATGAATTCTTTCTCCCTTTTTAAGTGGCAGCAGTGTTGCTGAGAGCAGACTTTTAAAATGTTGATAATTTGGGACACCTGGGTGGCTCAGCGGTTGAGCATCTGCCTTCGGCTCAGGGCGTGATCCCGGGATTTGGGATCGAGTCCCACATCGGGCTCCTTGCATGGAGCCTGCTTCTCCCTCTGCCTGTGTCTCTGTCTCTCTCTCATTGTCTCTCATGAATAAATAAATAAAATCTTTTAAAAAAATAAAATTAAAAAAATAAAATGTTGATAATTTATAATTTCAACATAGAAAAGACCCAGTTGTACTTACATTCAAGGGAAATCCAACCATTATCAATTTACTATTAAGAGAGAAATATACTGTATTTTAGGGGCACCTGGGTGGCTCAGTGGGTTAAGCATCTGCCTTCAGCTCAGGTCATGATCCCAGGGTCCTGGGATTGAGCCCTGCATCGGGGCTCCCTACTGCTTCTCACTCTTACCCCCCCCCCCCCGCCACCTTCAAATAAATAAAATTTTGAGAAAAAAAGAAATATACTGGATTTTAAAGTTTTTAATAGTCACCATGCAGATTAAGATGTGTCAGTTTTTTTGTTTTGTTTTGTTTTGTTTTAAGATATGTCCTTCTTAGATTCCAGTCAGAAGGCATTAGCTACTAAGGTTTTCCATAACCTTTTTATGAAGCAGGTATATATAGTGGTTCTTTGCATGGCTTTGGCACACAGATCACACACATTGTTTTGACTCTGTTGACACTTTCTGCCTTTTTTTTTTTTTTTTTTTTTTTTATCATGAGAGAGAGAGGCAGAGACATAAGCAGAGGGAGAAGCAGGTTCCATACAGGGAGCCCGATGTGGGACTCGATCCTGGGACTCCAGGATCATGCCCTGAGCTGAAGGCAGATGCTCAATCACTGAGCCACTAGGCATCCCAACACTTTCTGCCTTTAAAGCCAAAATGAAGGGGTGCCTGGGTGGCTTCAGTTAAGTGTCCAACTCTTGGGTCTCAGCTCAGGTCATGATCTCATGTCTGTGGGGTCAAGCCCTGCGTTGGGCGCTGTGCTCAGTGCAAAATTGGCTTCAGATTCTCTCTCCGTCTCCCTGTTTCACTCATTGTCTCAAATAAATAATTAAAATCTTTAAAAATAAAATAAAGCCAGAATGAATTCTTCAATTCTGTGAATGAAAAAAAAAATTCTGTGAATGAGCTGTTTTCACTATATTCAAATACAGCACGTAATACAAGCTGGATTTATACAACAGGTTTGGTGAAAGGAATCAAGATAGGTTTTAGTGATAATGATTTTAGCTTAAGTTCAATTAAAGCTGTTAAAATCCAGAGTAAGAACTAACTACGTCTGAGACTGATTTGTTTTGAGAGTAAAGGTGGTTCTTTTTGCTGTTGCTACTACTATAAGTATGTGATTCAGTGAAACAAATAGTAAACTCTAATAAACTGAAGAATTTCATTTTACATAAGGAAATTACGTATAGGAAATAGTGCAAGTTAGATGAAACATAGAAATAGCCAATGAAGGGAATCCCTGGGTGGCTTAGCGGTTTGGTGCTCGCCTTTGGCCCAGGCCGTGATCCTGGGGACCTAGGATCGGGTCCCGCATCGGGCTCCCTGTGGGGAGCCTGCTTCTTCCTCTGCCTGGGTCTCTGCCTCTCTCTCAAACTGTGTCTCTCATGAATAAATAAAATCTTTAAAAAAAAAAAAAGAAAGAAAGAAATAGCCAATGAAAATCCTGTGTCGTTTTTCTATGATAATTGCCCATATTGTGGGATATAAGTAGTCTTAACACTAAGCAGTTTCATTAACAAAAATTTATTGAGTAGACACAATGTATGTGATGGCTGGAAAATGTCCTTTTTTAAAAGACCTTTTAGTTTACAAGAAGGATGATTCTTTGCAAACTATTCCCAAGCCTATCTTTGGCTAAATTGTTTGATATCTGAGTTACTTGAAAATCCAGATCATTCCTTTGCTAAATATTTATCACCTACTCTGCTAGGTGCTAGCGATATAGACATGAAGATCATTAACAAGTACACAGTTCCTGTCAAAAAGGAGTTTTCAGTCTGGTAGAATTAAGCAGGAAATCCTAGAATCTGATAGGAAGAAAATGGTTTCTGGCCATCTAAAGAAAAGGAGGAATATATAACCGTGGCTGGGAAGATGAGACTGAGGCTACATAGGTATTTGATAAACTGCTGTCTGTATTGTTCATTGCTGTTTTGTATGATTTACATACATTGCCTGACATATTATACTAAAAAAAAATTTACAGAGTAGTAAACAACCTTGTGCTTTTTGTTCTTCAAATAGGACGCTTTTTGTTATTTAAGAATACAGTTACCAACCATGGCCCCTGGAATGAATCCAGCCTGGTCCAAACAACTTGCAACCTGATATCATCACAGTCTGTCACTAGGACAGTCATATTCATGTGACTTTTAAAAACTAACTCAGCCTTGGGAACCACAAAAGACACTGGCTCTCCAGTACTAAAAGATTGCTGGCCTCTGGTTTAAAATACTCAGAAAAGTTTTAGACTCCCTGATTGTGGGGGATATGTGAGTCATAACTTTGTGCGTATTTCAGAGATGTCTTCTTTGCATTACCTTACAAGTTTGCTGCCTACTTCTAGTATGAACATTTTCATTTATTTGATCTCTATGGGAATATAATGAAGGAAAGAGGGAGAATTCTGTCCTTTAGATTATGTACACAGTTACTGTGTACAAGTTGAAAACTTGTTTGTGCTGAAGAATCACTACTATCAGATCATAAAAGCATGCATTTTCTTCTTTTTCATTTTACATCTAGCGTTCAATCAAGATTAGAGATTCAAAATTTGGTTTAGCTCTTGTCATAGAAAGCTCTCAGCAGGTAAGATATTTTATAATTGTATTAATCTTTAATAGATTTTTTAAACTATGACAGTCTCTATTTTTAGTTTTATTTATATAGTAAAGCAGTTTATATCTAAGAAGATTGTTAGTTGTGACATGAAGTTAAATAAAGAGTTTAAAGTCATATATAGTAATTGTCCACA